>NC_089583.1:62033556-62333556 GCF_019320115.1 Miscanthus floridulus | reverse complement strand
CGTCACTTCATACCCACTCGGGGACATCATCCACAACCGCGACACCGCGGGATGGATCTCCTAGTGGGCACTCAAACTCATGGGCCATGACATCAGGTATATCCCCCATACCGCTATTAAATCTCAGGCTCTCATGGATTTTGTCGTCGAATGGACGAAGGTGTAGCTACCGACCCTGGGCGTCACCCACGAGTATAGGACAATGTACTTCGACGGGTTTGTAATGGTGCCTAGCTCAGGGGCTAGGGTGGTTCTGATCTCCCTAGAGGGTAGTAGGCTCCGCTATGCCATCCACCTCCATTTCTCGGCCATAAACAACGCCGTAGAATACGAGGCCCTCATCAACGGGCTGTGCATCGCGATCGAGCTCGACGCAACGTGACTCTACGTCCACGATGACTCGGAGTTGGTTGTTGACTAGGTCATGAAGGATTCCTCCTACAAAAGCCCCCTCATGATAGCATACTACTAGGAGGTGCACAAGCTCAAGGACAAATTCTAGGGGATTGAGCTGCATCATGTCCCCCAAAAGGACAATGATGTCGCCGGTTTTCTCGCAAAATTGGCCACTAGGCAGGATCTGTCTCCGAGCAGGGTCTTCATCAACGATCTCCATGAGCCGTCCGCCCATGTCCTGAAAGGTCTGATCTAGACACACCCTGATGCCAAGCCAGCGCCCGGGGGCTCCGACCCTGATGCCAAGCCGGCGCTCAGGGGCTCCGACCCTAGTGCCTCTATGACGACGTCACCTGCTAACATCGCCATATTGGCACTCAATCAAACTGACTGGCGAGCGCCGCTACTCGCCTACCTCCTTGAGGAGGTTCTCTTTCCCAAAAGGACTGAAGCCTGACAGATCGCTCGACATGCCAAGACCTTCATCGCACTCGGTGACAAACTCTACAAATGAAGTCCATCAGGGGTGCTCATGAAGTGCATCCCCACCAACCAGGGGAAGCAACTCCTCCTTGAGGTCCATGCTAGGATCTGCGGACATCACGTGGCCCTAAGGTCACTGGTCGAAAAAGCCTTTCACCAAGGTTTTTACTAGCCCACCGCACTATGAGATGCAGAGGAGGTCATTCGTAGGTGTGAGGGATGCCAATTCTATGCTCGGCAAACTCATTTGCCAGCGCAGGAGCTTCAAACCATCCTATTCACCTAGCCATTCATGGTATATGGCCTCGACATGGTAGGACCCCTCAAAAAGGGCCCGGGCGGCTTCACTCACCTATTCGTAGCAGTCAACAAGTTCACCAAGTGGATATAGGCCATGCCCATCACCAACATCCGCTCGGAAGAGGCGGTCAAATTCTTCCTTGACATCATTTACCGGTTCAGCGTTCCTAACTGCATCATCACTGACCATGGGACTATCTTCATCGAGAAGAAGTTCCTAGACTTTAGTGATGGATATGACATCAGGATCGACTAGGCCTCAATCTGACACCCATGTACTAATGGTCAGGTCGAGCGTGCCAATGGCATGGTCTTCCAAGGACTTAAGCCACACATCTTCGACCGACTCAAGAAGTACATCGGGCGATGGGTTGTAGAGCTCCCAGCAATCCTCTGGAGCCTAAGAACAACCCCAAACTGATCCATAGGGTTCACACCCTTCTTCCTAGCCTATGGAGCTAAAGTAGTGCTGCCCTCTGACCTTGACTACAGCGCCCTAAGAGTAAAGGCTTTCGACTGTGACCAAGCCATGGAGGCTCAGCAAGACATAGTCGACCTACTCAAAGAGGCCCACAAGATGACCGTCATCTGCTCCGCTTGCTACCAGCAAACTCTCCATAGGTACCATGAAAGGAACATCAGGGGGAGGGTCCTCAAAGTCAGTAATCTCGTGCTCTAGAGGACCCAATCAACGAAGGAAAAACACAAACTCTCTCCACCATGGGAAGGACCCTATACGGTCACCGAAGTGATCCGACCGGGAGCCTACTGACTGAAGGATGACAACAGCAACGTTCTCAGTAACACTTGGAACATTGAACAGCTATGTCATTTTCCCCCTAAATTCAGTCTTACCACTTTTATTCAATACTTGCTCCTATAAAGCACCCCAGCCTGAACACTTTCAGCCCGGGTCACTCGGGGGCTCCATGAGGGTACAATACTAAATACTACCTCTCTTTTTTACTATCACATGGTAAAGAACTTTTTGCCCGAACGAAAGCACATTCCATTCCTTTGATTACCCTATGTGACTTTGTTCTTACTCCCAACTGAACACACCCCGCCATGACCTACGGTTATGAGCAGCCGAGCCCCATGGGCCATGCCTAGGTTCTTAAAAGCTACAACCTACAGAACGAATGAGCAGGTGCAAAAAAGAAAGGATAAAAAACAAGGCTATGCTAGGATAAAAAACAAGGAACGGATAGTGATTCTATCACAAAAATAGAACTGATGTATTCATTGATACAAAAACTATTCACACGAGGGCTCCCCCATGAACTTAATGATTATATTTGCTGACTACTTCTACTCCAAATACTACTGTGTCTGCTCGACGGCATCAGCTGATGCCAAAAGAGAAGCCACGGCACATACCACCAGACATAACCACAGCCGCAAGGGCCTCGCTCGATTCCGCTCCCTCGACTTCAGCGAGCATAATGGGTACCTCAAGGACCCCACCCGGTTTCGCTCCCTCGACTTCAGTGAGCGCAACGGGTACCTCATGGGCGTCGCACCCATAGATGCTTAGTAGAAGAGCATGGAGCTCTTGAACTTCTCATGCAGTCAAGGCAGCTCCTGGGTAGGGACGCTACCACCGAGGTATGGTCACCGTGGCTAGAAGATATCTCATCAAACTTTATGAACTGACCAACCTGAGCAGTTGTAGGCACAGAACCCTCCACGAGCACGATCCTAGGCAACTTCCCCTCCAACAAGGCTCGCCCGATGAAGATCCACCGGAAAGAGTCCACGCACGCCTCCATCCCAAAAAAGGCCTCACAGATGAATCTAGCACACCACCTCCTTTGGTGGAAACTGCCCCTTCTCAGGCAAAGATGGCTAGCACCACCTTGGGTAGCCTCTAGCTCGACATTGCGCTCCAGATTCATGACGGGATCTATGAGTGCTCCCCTCGCTTACCCTCTCTCTCACATAGGAACCATCGCGGCATACAGACACTCTTGGTGAGATGGAAGAAGGAGGAGAGGCAATAGTTGGAGAATAGGAAAAGGACTATGACGAGACGCCCTCTCCCTTCCCCAATTTAAGGAGGAAATGCAACAGCTAAAGAAGGGCAAAGGATCGGAGCAAAAAAATTTCTCTCTACCCCCATTCAATGCAAATGGGAAACGATGGGACGCGCCCTAACCGATGGGATGCACACTGACCGACGAAATGACACCTGGTCAGATGGGACATGACCACGGTATGGCCCACCACTACCGCACACTAGGCGTAAGAACCAAAGTGCCACCATGCGCAGGTGGCCCTCTGCCTTCTTAGATGGGACATGGAAAGGCCCAACTATGGGATCTCCACCCAAGAGAGACTGTCAGGCTTCCCAAGTCGATTGGATGGCTTAAGGGAATGCTGAGAGATAGGTAGGGAGCAAAGGGATGCCCCATGTGGGCCATGTTGACTCCATCACAAACGACGAGCACAGATCCCGGTTGGACATTTTCGATTGGAGCTCTTCAAACCTCATCACTTGAGTCATCAAGGTAACATTACCAAACCCCACTATTTCTTTATATATAATCATTCATACATCCATACATGCATTCATTCCATACACCCACACCCCTCGGATGATTCTACCCGAATCGCCTAGGGGCTCAGGAACTAAGGCATCGCACATGCGGCTAAATGCATCACAACGCTTCGTGTTGTGTCATGAAGCGGCAGTTGCCTCATTCAACATGAGCAATGACCGACCAGGGTTCGAAGGCTAGCCCACAAAGGGCTCAAGGCTGCCTTGCGTCAAACAGAGCCAGGGGAGAAAACATAGATGAGCCCCGAGTGGCCCTCGCCTAGTCTACCCTAAAGTGGACAGGGTCATCTCAACCTTCTCATTCGATCCTAAACCTCTGCCAAACCCATAGAATCTCCATCAAGGGGAGCCCAGTGGGCCACCCGGGTCAGTCTCTAGAACGACCTAGGCATCTGTCGGGTTACAGGTTAAGGTGCAGTGGAATGTCACAAGAGGGCTATGCTAGCCCCGTCACGAACAACGGACCCAGATTTCACTCGATCATACCCTTTAGCGAGCTCACCGAGCATGTCACTCGAGCCCAAGCCATCGGGCAAGCGACGTTAGCTCAGCCCCTCTGGTTGTGAGAAACCGAGGATAGGGTAATGCACAAAACTCAAACCGACCCCTATTAAGCCCAAAAAAGGGCTCAGGGGCTCAAGACGCTAGGATCTGCGAGCTCCATCTCGCCCGATCCCTAAACTAACTGCCTCGGCTATGTGGGCTGCACTGATGCCAGGATCCATGAGCTCTACCTCGCCTGATCCCTAAACTAACTGCCTTGGCTACGCGAACTGCACCGATGCCAGGATCCATGAGCTCTGCCTCATCCGATCTCTAAACTAACTGCCTTGACTGCACGGGCTACACCAACGCTAGGATCCATGAGCTCTATCTTGTCCGATGCCTAAACTAACTACCTCAGCTGCGTAGGCTGCACCAACGCTAGGATCCATGAGCTCCATCTTGCTCAATCCCTAAACTAATTGCCTTGGCTATGCGGGCTGCACCAATGCCAGGATCCTCAAGCTCCATCTCACCCGATCCCTAAACTAACTGCCTCAGCTGCACGGGCTGCATCGACATCAGGATCCACGAGCTCTACCTCGTTCGATCCCTAAACTAACTGCCTTAGCTATGCAGGCTACATCGATGCTAGGATACATGAGCTCCATCTCATCCAATCCCTAAACTAACTGCCTCAGCTACATGGGCTGCACCGACACTAGGATCCACGAGCTCTGTCTTGCCAGATCCCTAAACTAACTACCTCGGTTGCGTAGGCTGCACCGATGCTAGGATCCATGAGCTTTGTCTTGCTCGATCCCTAAACTAACTGCCTTGGCTGCATGGGCTGCACCGATGCTAGGATCCACGAGCTCCTTCTCGCCCGATCCCTAAACTAACTGCCTCAGCTACGCGGGCTGCACCGACCCTAGTATGACTCTATCTCGACTAAAATACACACACACAACCATTGATAAAACCCCTTAGGCGATCCTGCCCGAACCACCTGGGGGCTCAAGGGCTACACCCGCAGGTACGCTCACGTGCACCTGCTGACGAAACAGAACCTCCCTCACTGGCAACACGAAACCCCCCAGACGGTTCTGCCCAAATCGCCTGGGGCCAAGGGTTACACCTGTGGGTGCGCTCGCACGCACCCACTATCAAAACAAAAATCCCCTAGACGATTCTACCCAAATCGCCCGGGGGCTCGGGTGCTCCTGTTTGGTTCATAAACCTAGGGTCCCTCATGGACTAGCTTCCCAGCAAAGGCTCGGCCCAACAGAAAATGTTGCAAAACCAACGCACAACTCTTGGGCCGGCCCAAGTACCTAAAATGATAGGCCAAAAGGGTGATCCAATCTTCGACCAGAAGGCCTGGCCGAGGAGGAACGGTGCCCACTTTTGACTTTGGCCTGCCTCTCTGATCGGAGCGCTCGCTTTGGTCTCCAGCCCACCTCTAGACGGCCTCTTCAACTAGAAGGCCTAGCCAAAACACCACTTCTGACTCTGACCCGCTTCTCCGACCGAGAATGCGCTGAACCTCTGCTTACAGCTCCTCTTCGACTAGCACAATCAGAGCCAACTGGGACCAACCGACCGGGGATGCCCGCTCAATAAGGACCAGGAAACGGATGGAGAAAGTAGGGCAGGGCTCACAAGTCAAACCACAATACTAGGGAATGTACCATGTGCACCTACCAGATAGTACCCTATGACCCTCCTGGCACGATAGAACCCAAGTAGTCTAGTAGGCGCCAACATTTTCCATAACAGTGTTGTGGCCACCATCAACTCCCATACTAGACAAACACGGTAAGGCTCCCCCCACATGCCTCTAGGCATTAATAGTGTTGTGGGCACTGGCATTTACCTTACCAGGCAAACATGGTAAAACCCCTCACATGCCTCTGGGCATCAACAATATAGCAGGCACCGACATCTGCTATGCCGAATGAAGAAGACGCAACCTCCCACATGCATCTGACATTAAATAGTGACATTAATAGTGTTATGGGTGCCTACAAATCATCTTGTACCCGACGGCGTGGGCAACAAGACTTAGCATACGTACTCTCACTCTCTCTCGTGTAAGGCCATCCCCTTCATCTATAAAAGGGGATGCGCTCTCTCCTAAGAGGAGAGATCAAGTTCACTTGCACACAACAATAGAACCACGAGGTTCAAACCATAAGCACACGCTCGAACACTTAGCACATAGCAGAGCTCCCGTCACTCTCAGCCCCTCAGACCAAAGTCCGACCAGACCTCTTGTACCCCCATCTATCTTCTTCTCGTTTGTAACCCCACTACAAACTTCGAGCACCTAGGCTCAGGAATAAAGTCATCGACTGACTCAAACTAGACATAGGGCATGTTGCCTGAACTAGTATAAACCATGTGTCATTGAGTGCTAGGCCACCTCCGATCACAACGTATGGCAAAACTATAAATATTTACGTGTTGGTCACTTTCTGCACTAACAACAGGAATCATGAAATCATACATATCCTAACAGATCTCGTAGTATCTTCAGGATATATTCCCAATGTCTTGCGGGATGTGTCGAGCAGCGCCGTGCCTCACAAGGCTTCATCTTATGGGTTGGGCCGTCCCTAAGGGTGCAACCCATGTGATCTACCATGGGTATCCGAGGTCATACCCCCCATAGCTACTCCCCGAGCACCTTGTATTTGTTGTGCAACACCATCTTGAGCTTGTCTGAGCAGGTGCGAACAAAGCTAAGCAGTCAAACTCATGGTCCGACCACCAAAATGAGTTGCCGAGCAGTTGTGAACCGTCGTCGAGTAGCGTGAACCATCGCCAAGCAGCTGTGAACCAGCACCGAGTAGTGTGAACCATCACCGAGTAATGTATCGCAAGTTAGGCTTGCCATATGGATGTAAGGAGCTCAAATCCAAAATCAAAAATTTCCTCACAGTGGACCAAGTGTGCCCACTTAGAGTCTGACCACAAGAAAGGGAGATAGTCTTCTCCAACTTTAGGAGGCGTGGAGTCTTCCATATTAAAGCAAACACACTCACCATGAGGTGAAGTGTGCCCACTTAGTCCCCAAGGCTGATAGTAGGTGATGTAGTCACATGGTGTCAGCATCCAAAGTAGAAGAAAAATAGAAGACCAGCCGAATAGGTAGCCAGTTCCCGGGCATAGCCCCGTGATGAGAAAAGCACATTCACCGCAAGGTGAAGCGTGCCCACTTAGTCCCCGAGCCTAATAGTAGGTGACATTGTCACGTGGTGCCAGGGTAAAAAATAATAGTCAATAGAAGAAAGTCCCTAGTGTAGTGAGGAACCAAGTCATATTGATGACACAATCCCCGAACCACAAATAGAAATCTTGGGGAAAACAAATCATGGAGAAAAAACTAGAGTAACGGCTGTATAGTAGGAGTTACTAAGCCTTAATGGATTGCGGAGAAGTCGGCGAATATTCGGTGAGCAGTAACAAATTGTGATATAAAAATGGGCGTGATGGGCTGTAGTTGCATGAAAGCCCAGGTAATGGCCCTCCTCATCATTTTAGAGAATTCAGAGAGGCACAAATCATGGAGCAGTTTCCTAAAAACCCTCGAATGTAAAAAGTGTGGGGAGTGCTTTATAACTACATCGCCGCACTCCGTGCTCCCACCTTTGCCACTTCGCTACTTCGTCTTCCTCCACATCCCTCGCACTTCCAGATTCATACGCGCTTCCACCGCCAATCCCAAACTAGATCTAAGAGAAGGCGTCGAAGAGGGGACATGGAAACCCGAAGAAGGCGACCACCGGAGCCAGCCATGACAATGAGTGGGTGCCATCGCTCATGGGGGAGGTGGAGATCAATAGGATGGTGGAGGCAGGTGTTCTTCCAGACTGTGTCACCATCAGAGGGCGACCGAGCAACGGTGAGCCCTACCCAATGCCTCATACCGACGAAGCTGTAGTTTTTGAGGATTACTTCTGGCACGGATTGGGAGTTCCTATTCATCCTTTTTGAGGGATCTATTGGAGTTCTAGAGAGTTAGTCTATGCAATCTCCACCCAAACACCATCTTACACATCTCTATCTTTTATCCATTTCTATGAGGCATATCTCGAAGTTCTTCCCCACTTCAACCTCTTTCGTCACCTATTCTAGATGAAGAAGAAGGGCGGTGCGGTTCAAGAGTGGTCGGCGGCATGTATCTACAACTCCACAATGGAATGGTGGGCAAGTACATCACTATACCACTAAACACCTCGCTGAAGGGGTGGAACGCCATGTGGTTCTACATGAAGCAGAGTCATCCCACCATTCGCTACGATGTCGACCACATTCTAGAGAACCAGAGGAGCTGGTCGGAGAAGTCGAGCAGTGCTAACATGGAGCAGGTGAGGGAGCTCCTCAACCTAATAAAGGGCATGAAGATGAATGACATACTGGTGGCGATGAGCTTCATAGTGTGCCATGTCTAGCCCTACAAGGAGAGGGCCCACATGGGCTTTGACTTCAAGGGGGACACCGATGGCACTCGAGAGAGGACAGAGAGGCTAACAAGAGATGATGTGCTAGAGCAGGCCATAGAGCTATTCGTTCCAAATGCCTCATTCAGTGTGTTAGGGTAGACCAGGGCCTTCAACTATATGAACCCGCCTCCTTAGGTAAACATCTCAGTTGCTTGCTCCTGATCCTTTTTATCCTATACCATTTCTGAGCAGTGAACTAATTCACTTGTGGAAAGATCCATTTGTAGGAATGAGTGGCGTACTTCTCAGGCATGCTAAGGAGCGATTGGCCAAAGGCAGTGGATGCTCGGCCAACAACATAGCCTGAGGAAGGTGCCATCAGTGCCTCGTCGAAGACTGGAGGTGCAAACACTAGTCAAATGGAGAGTACCCCCGTGGTGTCGGAGAAAGTCTAGGGGAAGAGGGCAGTGGCAGATGAGCTAGCCCAGAAGAAGAGGAAGATGACAGGTGCTGCTCCACGCAAGCCGGGTGGCATCTCACTTGGCGGTGACTAGACCACTCAGACACAGAGTGCGGTGATGTCTAAGTGGTCGGATGACGATGGGGCTCCAGTGGCTCCTCCACCAAGCACTGAAGCGCCTCCGTGTAACACACAAATAGAGGTGCAATCAAAAGGAGGGGAGGTAGTCCCCGAGCAGCAAGCAAAGGGAGTCACTGAGTAGCAGGTGAAGGGAGTCTCCGAGCAGCAGGTGGAAGAGAGGCCGACTGTGGAGGCCACGAGACCTCCACCTTAGGGCATGCGGGTTGACCCTAGGGCCATGCCTAGGGGCTTGGGTAGGCATTGTTGGTTTAGAAAAGTGTGCTAGGAGACCAATGTGTAAGTATCCTTTCCTTGGACTTATTTTGCTGTTGGATCCTTATCGCTGCGGTGATTGATGAGCTAATCTGATGCAGAGCAAGGCGTATGGAGGATTTGAACCCACCCATCCAAACTGGCGAACAGCTAGGGGCTGGTCACGACGCAGAGGCAATGCCGGTAGACCCTGTCCTGGAGTCCCTGAGTGCTCGACGACCTGCGGAGGAGTCAACCACCGCTGTTGATGGACTTGGTGGCAGAGAACGGTTGGCGCCAATGGCGGACGAACTGGTGGCGGTGCCTAGGGCAACAGTGGGAGCCACCGGGTCTTCAGAGGCAGAAGCTGGAGTTGCCAACGCCATGCCAGAGTCTAGAGCGGAGAAGCCAGTGGTGCTAGAGGAGCAGACGGTGCTCCCAGAGGCGTTAGAGGGTGTGGTTGGACACGTTGTGTGGCCACCGAGCCCCCTAGTGGGGCCCCTAGCTGTGGAGGAGGATGAATGGAAGAGATTGAGCATGAGGAAGCTCGCCCTCAAGCCGTCTAGATCCTTCACAAGTGGGGCGATGAAGTTGTGGTGGTGGAAGAGGAGGACACCACAAGGGAAGTCAAAAGGCTAGAGTCCACCCTTTCCATGATGATGAAGCAGATCAAGGTTAGTATTGCATCAGCAATGTCTGTCTATGTCATTGGAGATAGGAGTTCTTCATAATCTTGTTGCTTTTGCAGGGCATAGCACGAACTGCCGAACATCGATGACAGTTGTTCAAGAGGATGGAGCCCCTCACTGAGGAGAACAAAAAAACTCAAGGAGGCGGTGAAGCTTATGGAGAAAACGTCTAGAGGGCCCAGCGTGAGCGGGATCTTGCCAAATCTAATGTGTGGGATCTAGAATACCAGAAGGGCATCCTATCCGAGAAGCTAATGACCATGTTTGAGTAGTTGCGGGTAGCTCAGAGCAACTGAACGCAGCTCAGAGCAGCTGATGAATCTTTCTGAGTAGCTAGAGCACAAATCCAAGCAGCTAAGAAACATCTCCAAGCATAGAAAAGGTATGGCGGATCGATGAATCTGCTTTGCATTGCTGAACAGTCTTATTGTTGTTGATGACCTTTATGCTTGTAGAGCAAGACACGGAGCTCGATCAGCTATGCCAAGTCATTGGTCGACTCCAGGAGGAGGAGAAGAAAGCGTCAAGGCGGGCAGAGAAGCTAAACGAGGAGCTAAAAGGTGAGTACTTTGTGGCTAGAGTTATTGCTAAAGTGACTTCTTCGTTTGACGCATCCTTTTGGTGCCTACAGAATACCATCAAAAGACCAAAGCCCAATTTGATGTGCTGGAGCAAGAGATGCAGACCCAAAGGCAAAAGCTTGACGCCGTGGTGGCTGGAGTTAGGCCGATGCTTGACTGCATCAACATGGAGGCAGCTCCTCGACCCGACAACAGGCCGCCTCGTTCGGACACCATCATCGACTGGTGCAAGGCGGTGTGGGAGAACTTCAAAAGCTTCAACCATGATGCCACTGTCTCTATCATGACACATGCTCTGGCAGTCGTCCGATCTCATGACCCTACCATCGATCTACGAGCGATAGGGCCCAGATTTGCCAAAGGCACTAGTGCGATGAAGAGCTGGGAGATGAGGTGGAGGACATGGCGAAGAGGCTGGCCAGAGACGTCGACCTGTTTGGCGAGGTGGATGGAGAGGGCTAGACATAACGACCTACTCGGAGGGTAATCTATAACAGCTAGAGAGGATAATTAAAACACGCAAGGGCATAGATAAACATTTATGTATGTGTATAAATGTTATAAAGTGACATGTGCATGTTTATGCAATTTGCCAGTATTTTAGTGAAAAATCGTTGTAGTGTTAACCCTAACACGATTATGCATAGTATAAGTAGCATCCGAGCAGTTAGTTTATTACTGAGATCTTGGTCTTGGCTAGCACATATTCCATAACGTTGAGCGCGGAGCCCCTACACATGTAGGAGAAATAGGTGTGACCAAGGAACCATAGCCGACCACCCATAATGCAGAGCGTATAGCCCGTAGCACGTGTAGGGAGAGATCGGAGACTGGGTCTTCTCCAAAGAACACAGAGCAGAACATGTGCTTCTCGGCAGTTAGCGAAATATCTTGGAGATATGGAGAAATGTGGCAGAGCGTTTATGGAGATCACATATTGGAGTTTGTTAATGTAACACCCCAGGTGTTTGGCTTTCACATTTGCACTTGCATTTCATGAACATGAGCATCATTCATCCATTCATAAGCTTGTATTACCTGAAACATGATTTTGAAACATTGCAACATGTTGCATATTTCATGTGTGTTGTTTCTTTTATGAAATGAAAATTGTGCAACACTTAAGTGCAACATGTGCAACTCACTTTAGTGAAACAAAGCTAGTTAATTCCATGCAATAAGATCATGAAACATGTGAAACATGACTATGAAACAGATGTAACATTTCATGTGTTTTTCATTGTTTCAGTACATACAATGTTGATTCTTGTGTGACCAAGGTGTGGTGTGGCTAATAATTCTTTTAAACAACTTAGTGACACCTAGAATGTCATTTGGAACATTGTTCCTATTGATCATGTTGCCTAAATAGGATTTCAAAAAGTGGTTTGCCATGTCCTCCTCTACCTCCTCCACCTCTTAGCTGAGCCAATTGAGCTTTGGTAAGGGCGCATTGACCATTTCTGCCACCGCCGCCATGAGCGTGTCCTCGCCGGAGTTGAGGCCGCCGTGGTCGGGGTAGCTAGAAACCTTCCTGTCCTCTCCTCTTTGCTTGGGTAGCATCGTAGTGACCCCTTGAAGCTCATACCAAGCTCGGTTGAGGCAGCCATGGCTCGCCATCACCGGCACCTCACGCCGGAGCCTTGCCGTGCCGCCATCACCGGCGACGAGCCACCTCCGCTAGGTCTTAGGTCTTGCCACTTGCACAAATCGGTTCCCCTCATCACGTAGAGCACGTAGGTGGCCTTGGTGTCGCTGGATTCCTCACCGACGGCGAGCTAGACCACCGCCGCGCCATCAAACGCCACCTCCCTTGTTTCGCTGTCGCTGACCAGTGGGTCCGGCTGACAAGCAGGCCCCACGCGTCGGTGACTATTTGTTCAAAAGCTAGTTCAAATTTCTAGTTTTGAATGCTGTTTTGTGAATTTTGTAACTCCAAATGTGTAGATCCAAATGGCATGATTCAAATTTGGTTAGATTCACAGTGAAGTCTAGTATTTAAGAAAAATATGACATGAGCACATGATGTAGAAATTTTGGATGAATTAAATAGGAACTTGAAATGTATTTTTAAATGCATGCAATCTTATTTTGTGGGTAAGCTAGTCTTGCTTAGTAGAAGCTATGGTTATAATTTGAGAGTCATTGCATGTATGGTTTTTGAGTTATAGATTTTCCTTTTATCATTGATTGATACTTGTGTGAATTTTTGTAAATTATCTAGAAATCCTATGACCATGAAACTTTGTGGGTAGTATCCTAGTACCTTAAGGATGCTAGGAAAAAAATAAAATATGTTGCTTGACACTTTTCACTAAGGTTTCCTAATTATGTCATTTTAAGCCACTATGTCTTATCATTTTTGTGTAGGCTGTTATACTTTCAAAAATGGTGTAAAATTTTATGGTAGTCTACTTAGAGCATTTAGTATCTACTGTAATTTTTGTAGATTTAATGGTGTAGTTTTCATATATGTTTACCATTTCCTCTAATTAATTAAATAAATTAAGAAAGTATTAAAAGAAATGTTTTGGTGATGAACATCCTACTTTTTGGTGTTCTTGTGATATGTGTAATCAGTGAGTAGAGTTAGTTTTGTCCAATTATGTGTTTACATCATAAGTTAATAATTATTTTGTTTACATTATGTCCCGCTGGATAGATCTGGGGACTTTAGAAAGTTCCCCATGATATTTTGGTTTCCTGTGAATGTCATGAATACAAAAGTTGTGGACAATTTATGTATCTAGCTCCTGTCAAAATTTGAGGGCATTTGGCCTAGTAGTTTAGGAACTACAGCTATTTAAAATTAGGTTCCAGTTTTACCTACTCTCTGTCTTGTGTGGATAGAGTTCTGTTGATTAAAGAATTCAACCTGGTAAAGTTTGGAATCGTGCTTAGAGGTCTAAAAATGAATTATAGACAATTTCATAAGCTTTCCAAATTGTCTTGTTGCATGTCATTTGGATTTATAAATCTCCAGTTATGGCTAGTTTACTGTACCGCTATATAGTCTCTATTTTGCTGAAACGCAAATGCTTGAGTGTGTGCTTCGTTGCTATGCCCTCGTTGATTGTTTAAGGGCTAGCCTAACTTGAGAACATGCTTAGGTGCAGGTGCTAGGTCATTAACTTAAGATGAGCAATTATACATTAGGTTGTATAAACTTGGTAAGTAAAGTGATTTGAATGGGGCTTAAGTTGGAATATGCAGACTACAATGAACATGTGCATTCCCCGAGCATCCCTGACATTCCTTCATGTGCATCCATAATATTTATCTTGAGCATTCATGCAATAGGTGTGCCGGAGGGAGTGACGTTGCTAGAGTTCGAGGGAGCCGACCAGGAGGAGGAGCCCAAGGTGCAGGAAGCCGACGAAGCAGCCGCCGCGGAGGAGTTGCCCGAGTGCCCTGACCACTAGTCTTCCTCTTTCCTGAAAGGCAAGCCTCAGAGCATATTAACCCTCCCATGTTTTCACAAATACATTGAGTATCTTTTATTCGTTGATGATGCATTAAGTATAGGAATTGGTTGGAACCAATTGTTGCATTATATATCCTTCCTTGTTCAGATATCGCACTGGAATCCTATTTAAGTTCAGGAATAGGTTAAATGCTTAGCCATGCTTAGTGCGGTAGAAGTCAGGTGATTTCCTGTCACCTGCGAGCTTTAGGATGAGGTGGATCACGGTTGGCTATATTTGCTATCGTGGAAATGAACCATGTGAATAATGAATTAAGACCGGGCGGAGTCTTGTGTAGGTTTGAACATAGTGACTCCGTCTGCGTCGTTTAAGGACCGATGCGCTGTACGTCCTCATGTCATGTTGAACGCAGCCTAACACTTAGCTGGCCGGATAAGTCGTTCCGACCGTGAAGCTGAGTAGCTCAACTCAGGTCGGGATCTGTGGGGGTTGGATGCATTTTAGAGGTAGTAAGGATGTGCGGAGAACCATTGGCATAAGTCCAAGGGGAGTCAGGTGTTTAAAATCCTGCACTTCCTGGCAGAGTGGTTCTCTGAGAATGCAGGGCATCCTGGACCCACGTCTTTTCTTTTATTTTTCTCCTGAGTTGTACCAAAGGTGACTTGTTTGCGACCCTGATGGGGGAAGCAGGGTTTGTGTTAGGAATACCCCTCTAGCTGGATAGGAATCGATTCGAATCGCTGTCTCTCCTAGGTAGTGAGAACTTGACTGAGTAGCGACAACGTAGATTCAATTAATTTAACGATATGGTTAAATGGATGATGATGATAAGGTTGCCACAATGTATACCTGATATGGTTATTAATGTTTGCACCCCAAATAAAATGATTGCTTAGTACAGGTGCTAATATAGATGATAGGTTAATGGCTAAAAGTCACTGCTAGTTTAGGTTAAGAGTTGGTCATTATTACTTATGCTTTTCTGCAAAAAGAAAGTGTCAGCCAGATCCACTAAATTAAGCTATGCATAATCCTTGGTGTCATTTGTTTTGTTTTTCAACGGGTAAGTCTAGCTGAGTACATTCTCGTACTCATGGTTTATTCCCTCTTGTTGCAGATGACCTTCTATATCAGGGATTCTATAAGTATTGTCTCCACCCGGTGGGTGACGAAGACTAGATCATGGGCATGATCTCTATTTCCCTTATCTGAATGCTTTTGCGGGTTTATATGGGCTCAAGTTCGAGAATTTGATCATTTCGGTAATTGTTTTTGTACTTGTGCTCTTATAAATTGGTCGGTTCTGTGACAGCTGGCATCAGAGCTAGATTCAACATTAAACATGTCTTATGGCTATTTAAAAACAAAAGCTTTTATTGTGAAAATAGTTTGCCAACTCATAGTTATACATAAGTGTTCAAAAATCAAAATTTTTATGGTGTACTGGTGATCACATCCCTTGTAGCCCACTTAAGGACTTCTAGGTGGCTTATATATAATTACTAACTTGGGGGAAATTGATTATTTCTATTTTGTCGTCCATACGGCGTGATATTGCATGGGTGCCATTTGCTTGAATGGTAATGTATGGATCAATTGCCTCTACGCTAAGGTAAGTGTGAGTTGTGAGAGCATGACCGGCCAACCGTTGGTCTAGGGGAGAGCTAGTTGTGGTTACTGGAGTATTTACATGTTGCATACATGTATATATGAAGGTACTTAATTGTGGGTACATTTGTTGGGTAGTTTGGATACCGAAGTATATATATCTAGGGATGTATATATAGAGAGTATCTTAGTTACTCCTTGTGTTATTAGCATTATATCTTGTTGGGTTGGGCTGCAATGAAGTTTTCTATAGGTACGCTAACAACGCACCATGTAGATCGACTAGTTATCGCTAATTGAGAGAACGTATGTATGCCACCGTATATTCCGCTAAAGCTTAAAATTTCTTAGGCTTGTGAGGACGTACAGAACGAGCATGCATCATATTCACTCATGTCATTCATATTGCATTACTCCCTCCCTTATAATTGCTTATCTCAAGTATAAAGTGCAAACTCTCAGCAAAATAATCCACTCACGAGAATTGTATCCCTGTTTGATACAGATGGCCGCGCCCGTGTTTCCTACTGGTAGTAGCACCTTTTTGGACTAGTTTGGTACTCCCACCCTGCTCTAGAGGGTGCTCAGTTCAGTTGGGTACCCGGAGGCACCTAGCTACACATGGAGGCAGGCGGTACCATTGGGAGATGTACCATGGTACGTCGTGACCTTTATAGTGTTGCAAAACCCCACAAGACCATTGTGGCATGGGTGGAGCATTGAGACTAATGGGCAAAGCCCATGGGAAGCTGCTCAGGTTGCTGCCCTTGATGTGCTAATGGATATAGCACAGAGCTTTAGGGATGAGTTAGTGGGTGGACCTACTTCATCCATTCCCCGAGTGTCTCCTACTGAGGCTGAGTGGACTCAGGACGATGGTCGGGCCTTGGTTCGAGGCCGTGGCGAACGTGTGCAGAGCGACCATGCTGGAATGAGTGCTATGATGGCAGTCTTGAAGCTTTGTCGAGTCAGGCAAAACACCCTTTCTAGTGCACTAGATGAAGCTAGCAAGGCAATGGCAGCCCAACACAAGTTCCAGTTGTGTGCCCACAAGTATCGCCGTAGGGCGGATGCATGTGGGAGAGCTCATCAAGAAGTTGAGGAGATTCGTGGTATTGCAAATTATCGTCTGCAACAGTGGGGCCAAACCGCACGCGAGAGAGACGAGCTTCATAACCAGCTGATGAACCTCACTATTGAGAGAGATGAGGCTACACAAGAGTTGGATCGTGTGACCCATCACAGAGATGCAACTTTAGAGTTAGCTAAAGAAAGACGTCGGGGTTGGATTTTGGCTAACCACAACGCCTTTCAAAGGGAGCAAGCACTACAAGAACAGCTTGAAGAGCTTCAGGTTGAACAACATCAACTACACAACCATCTGTTTCCTATTCCTCGCCCCATACCAAGGTATCCAAATGTGGGTGGACCTCAAGTGATTGAGGCCAATGACGAAGAAGAGGACGTGCAGATGGATGACAATGCAGCTGAGCCTGCAGATGAAGAAGAAGAGGAAGACCTCGAAGAAGTCCAAGGTGTCTTCAATGTGGACAGCGATCACTTCGACGAGTAGTTTGTTAGCAAGTCTCACTAGTTTAAGCTTTTGTAGTCGTTGATGTAATGGACTTAAGTACGATGACTGATGTTGGATGTACCTTTTTCATTCGAACTTGGCATGTAATGTACTTTAATTCGCTCCCTTCAGGATGCGTACCTTGATGGTTAAGTTTAAAACTTGTCATGTTGGAATGCACTACGTATAGTGCTAGTAATCTAATTGATGATGTGGTGATTGGAGAATGAATTATTGCCTCTGTTTATTGTATGAAGTTTTCATTCTCATCAGTAAATTCAGTTTGGCACAATTACATTGTTCCTCTCCAATGTGCTAACATCATCAATAATTACTGGTTGCGCATTGTTGCAAATGCCTCGTACTCATTCCACTGGTGCGGGTGATGATGATGATCTTCCACCACCACCACCACCCACACCAATAGAATTGATGGCAATGCTTGTAGAAGGACAGCGCACTATGGCTGAGGCTCTCCGTACGATTGCAAATCATGATGGCCGTGGCCCATGCCAAGGACCGAAACCAAATCAATATAGTGATTTCAAGGATTTCCTTGACACGAAACCCCCGATCTTCAAGGAGGCTGAGGAGCCTCTACAAGTTGATGAGTGGTTGAATACTCTCAAGTAGAAGTTCCGTCTGCTCCACTTGACTAAGGTGCTGAAGACTAAGTACGCATCTCACCAACTGCATGGGCCAGTTGGCATTTGGTGGAGTCATTATCGGTCCACTATGCCTGCTAATGCCCAAATCACTTGGGATCAGTTCAAGTCTACTTTCAGGGGAAATTACATTCCTCCTGGTCTCATGGCGATCAAACATATAGAGTTCATGAAGCTGACCCAGGGGAACAAGAGCTTGAATGAATATCTATAGGCTTTCAACAACCTTGCAAGGTATGCTACCGAGTTTGTTGACACCAATGCCAAGAAGATTTCTAGTTTCAAGTGGGGACTTAGCCCCAAATCGATGAAGACCATAGGAAATTGCAAGTGTGCTCAGTTTAATGAATTTGTGAGTGATGCCTTATCATAAGAGAACAACAATGCTATGTATGCTGCTTCAAAATGTCATAAGCGGGCCTATGAGGCAGGTGCCTCACAATCCAAGGCTCCCATCGCACCGAGGGCTCCATTCCATCCTCCAGCATTAGCCGCTAAGTTCCGCCCACCGCTGAAGAAGAATCCCACCAAGACTGGGTTTCACAAGGCGTTTATAGTTGCTCTTCCTAAGGGCACTACCAGTCAGGGCAGTTCCAATGTGCCGCCACGTAACATGCCGTGTTGGAATTGCAACAAGACCGGTCACTGGGCAAGGAAGTGTCCTTACCCCAAGAAGAATAACTACCAAGGTGGCCGTCAGTGGTAGGTGGACCACACTAATATTACTGAGATTCCTTCAGGAGAGGTAGTGATGGCTGGTAAGTTTCTGATTGATCAACACCCTGTAGTTGTACTATTTGATTCGGGTGCTTCGCATTCCTTTATTAGTCCAGCATTTGCATCCAAGTTTATGCAGAAAACATATATTGTTGAGGGTAAGGGTTATTGTATTAGGGCTGCTAGTGGTACTATCCCAACCAAGCTGGTAGTTGGGGACGTACAATTTGAGATAGAGGGGCGAAGTTATCGGGTTGATCTGGTAGTTTTACCAGGGCTAGGTATCGATGTGATATTGGGAATGAACTGGATGAGCAGTCATGGAGTGCTTATTGATACATCAACTAGGGTAGTCATGCTCAGAGATCCTAGTAATCAGGAGGGTTTCCTAGTACAGCTACCTAGGGACATCAATCTTTCTTACACGACTAATGCGGTGCAAGCCAAGTCTTTGGCAGATATCCCTGTCGTGTGTGACTTTCCGGATGTTTTTCCCGATGATTTGTCTGGATTACCCCTAGATCGAGAAGTGGAGTTCAAGATAGAGTTGCTTCCTGGTACAGCGCCCATCTCTAGAAGGCCATATAGGATGCCTCCCAATGAACTAGCCGAACTTAAGACCCAGTTGAATGATCTTCTAAAGAAAGGCCTTATCCATCCTAGTTCATCTCCATGGGGGTGCCTAGCTATCTTTATGAAGAAGAAGGATCAATCCCTATGCATGTGTGTAGATTATAGACCCTTGAATGCAGTTACAATCAAGAATAAGTACCCTCTGCCATGCATAGATATCTTATTTGATCAATTGTCTAAAGCAAAAGTCTTTTCCAAGATTGATTTGAGATCTGGTTATCATCAAATCAAGATTCAGCCTAAGGATGTCCCAAAAATGGCATTCTCTACAAGATATGGTCTGTATGAGTACCTTGTTATGTCTTTTGGATTGACTAATGCCCCCAAACATTTTATGTATCTGATGAATTCGGTGTTTATGCCTGAGTTGGACAAATTTGTGGTGGTATTTATAGATGATATCTTGGCCTATTCTGAGAATGAAGAAGATCACGTTTAACATTTGCGAGTTGTTCTCACTAGATTGCGGGAACACTAGCTATATGCAAAGTTCAGCAAATATGAATTTTGGCTTCGTGAGGTACCTTTTCTTGGACACGTGTTGTTCGATGGTGGAATTATGGTTGATCCCACCAAGGTGCAAGAAGTGTTGAACTAGAAGGCTCCAATCTCGATGCATGAGGTTAGGAGTTTTCTAGGGTTGGCTAGCTATTATCGTCGCTTCATCCTGGATTTCTCTAAAATAGCCAAGCCTATGACTCGGTTGCTGCAAAAAGACATGAAGTTTGTCTGGACTCCTGAGTGTGATGCGGCTTTGGTTTTGGCACAACCGGATATCGAGAAACCTTTTGATGTGTTCTGTGATGCATCAGGTATTGGGTTAGGAGGTGTTCTTATGCAAGAGGGTAGAGTCATTGCTTATACCTCTCGCCAAGACTCGGTTCTTAAGCATGAAGTGAATTATCCAACGCATGACTTGGAACTCGCTGCTGTTGTTCATGCTTTGAAGGCCTAGAGACATTATTTGCTTGGCAATGTGTGCAACATCTACACTGATCATAAAAGTCTCAAGTACATCTTCACTCAACCAGAGTTGAATATGCGTCAGAGAAGATGGCTCGAGTTGATCAAGGATTATAACCTCCAAGTGCACTATCACCCTGGCAAGGCAAACATCGTAGCTGATGCCTTAAGCAGGAAATCTCATTTCCACTCTTTGATTGAAAGCGATGTCCATTTGTCAAAGCTCCTTCATCCTGCAGTCCTTCACAACATCACTATTAGTTGTACTCTACAGAGTCGAATTATTGAGCTACAGAAGACAGATGCAGGTGTGTTCCACATCAAGTGCAAGATGAAAGAGCAAGAAACCAAACATTTTCAAGTAGATGAGGATGGCGTGTTATGGTTCAAGGATAGGTTGGTGGTTCTGAAGGATAGAGAACTTAGAAATCAAATCATATCCAAAGCCCATTCCTCTAAATTATCTATTCATCCTGGTAGTAGCAAAATGTATCATGATTTGAAGCCTCACTTTTGGTGGACCAAAATGAAGAAAGAGATAGCCGCTTATGTGGCTAGGTGTGACACTTGTTGTCGAGTCAAGGTTGTGCACATGAAAGCTGGATTACTTCAGCCACTCTCTATTCTAGGTTGGAAATGGGAGAAGATAAGTATGGATTTTATTGTTGGACTTCCTACTACTCAGAGGAATTTTAACTCCATTTGGGTGATTGTAGACCGACTGACCAAGTCCACATACTTTATTCCTGTCCACATAGACTTCTGTCCAATCAACTACGTGGAGTTGTACTTTAATCAGATAGTCCGACTTCATGGGATCCCTCATACTATTGTCTCGGATAGAGGACCACGGTTCACTGCTCGCTTTTGGGAACACTTGCACGGATTATTAGGAACTAAGTTAGTAAGAAGTTCTACCTATCATCCTCAAACCAATGGACAAACTGAACGAGTAAATCAAATCTTAGAAGATATGTTGAGAGCATGTGTCATCTCGGCTAAGGGCTTATGGGAAAAATGGTTGCCCCTAGCTGAATTCTCATACAATAATAGTTATCAAGAGAGCATCAAGATGGCACCATTCGAAGCTTTGTATGGCCGGAAGTGTAGAACCCCGTTGAATTGGGTAGAAGCCAATGAAAGGAGATATTATGGAATTGATTTTGTTCAAGAAGCCGAAGAACAAATCCATACTATCCAAACCCACATGGCCGTAGCTCAAGCTAGGCAGAAAAGTTATGTTGATCGACGTAGAAAACCTATTGAGTTCAAAGTTGGAGACTTCGTTTATCTAAAAGTCTCACCTATGAAGAGTGTCCAGCGCTTTGGTGTGAAGCGAAAGCTTGCGCTGAGATATGTTGGTCCGTTTGAAATCATTGGACAAAGTGGTAAGGTGGTGTACAAGATTCAATTACCTCCGGAGATGAGTGCTATCTTCAATGTCTTTCATGTGTATCGCAATTGAAGAAATGTCTTCGCGTCCCTAAAGAGAGAGTTCCATTGGGGGATATCGAGTTAAAATCAGATTTGACCTTTGAAGAAAAGCTGGTCCGAGTGATTGACACTCGTGAGCGAGTGACTCAGAGTCGGGTGGTCAAGTTTCACAAAGTCATGTGGAGTAATTAGGGTAGTGAACGCGATGCAACGTGGGAAAGAGAAGATTATTTGAGGGATGGTTATAAGGAATTCTATCAACAATGGTACGCTTTTCAAATCTTAGGACAAGATTTTTATAAGGGGGAGGGCTATAACACCCCAGGTGTTTGGCTTTCACATTTGCACTTGCATTTCATGAACATGAGCATCATTCATCCATTCATAAGCTTGTATTGCCTGAAACATGATTTCAAAACGTTGCAACATGTTGCATATTTTATGTGTGTTGTTTCTTTTATGAAATGAAAAGTGTGCAACACTTAAGTGCAACATGTGCAACTCACTTTAGTGAAACAAAGCTAGTTAATTCCATGCAACAAGATCATGAAACATGTGAAACATGACTATGAAATAGATGTAACATTTCATGAGTTTTTCATTGTTTCAGTACATACAATGTTGATTCTTGTGTGACCAAAGTGACACCTAGAATGTCATTTGGAACATTGTTCCTATTGATCATGTTTCCTAAATTGGATTTCAAAAAGTGGTTTGACTTGTTTTGACCCCTAAACCCTTTTGTTTGACTGTTTAAAAAGTGTAGCTTAGGTTGTTTGCATGTCTGAGCAACCTAAAGCAAAGTTCTAGCAAATTTTATAAGGAACAAACTTTGTTTAGGAGCCAAGTCATGAAAATGTGCACAACATGTTCAAAAAGGACCCACAAGTCAGTAATGAAGGCTGATTCAACACTTGAAAATATTTCTAAGTCCTAAATGCAATTTCAGTTTGATTGAGCCGACTTTGGCTTGATATAACTCATGATCCATTGAGAATTAGTCCTTGGTGTTTAAATAGAAATTGAAGATGGGAGTTTGGGCTACAACTTTCGTCTTGACAGATTTCACTTTAGAGCAACGATTTAGCCGTTCCAACACGATGAAGTTTCTCTGTCAGGCGTCGAAGGATGACTGAATTGATGCTACAGTGATTGTCCGTTTTCAGAAAAGGAACGCCGCGTGGCGCCACCTATTGTCGGTCGCCTGAACACACAGCCACGCACCGTGGATGTCTTGGCATGGCTGGCCACGACATGAACCCCCCCACGCACCTGCCAACCAGCTTGCCAGTCCAATTTCCACTTCCTCTGCTTCCTCCGCTCGCCCGAAGCACCGCAGCAACAGCCGCAGCAGCTCCGATGAGCTCGTGCGCGCTCACCACCGCAAAAACACAAACTACATCTTCACCATAGCTCTGCCATGTCCTCCTCTACCTCCTCCACCTCTTAGCTAAGCCGATTGAGCTTTGGTAAGGGCGCATTGACCATTTCCGCCATCACCGCCATGAGTGTGTCCTCGCCAGAGTTGAGGCCGCCGTGGTTGGGGTAGCTGGAAACCTTCCCATCCTCTCCTCTTTGCTTGGGTAGCATCATAGTGACCCCCTGAAGCTCATACCAAGCTCGGTTGAGGCAGCCATGGCTCGCCATCGCTGGCACCTCATGCCGGAGCCTTGCCGTGCTGCCATCACCGGCGACGAGCCACCTCCGCTAGGTCTTAGGTCTTGCCACTTGCACAAATTGGTTCCCCTCATCACGTAGAGCACATAGGTGGCCTTGGTGTCGCCGGAGTCCTCGCTGACGGCGAGCTAGACCACCGCCACGCCATCAAACGCCGCCTCCCCTATTTCGCTATCGCTGGCCAGTGGGTCCGGCTGATAGGCAGGTCCCACGCGTCGGTGACTGTTTGTTCAAAAGCTAGTTCAAATTTCCAGTTTTGAATGCTGTTTTGTGAATTTTGTAACTCCAAATGTGTAGATCCAAATGGTGTGATTCAAATTTGGTTAGATTCACAGTGAAGTCTAGTATTTAAGAAAAATATGACATGAGCACGTGATGTAGAAATTTTGGATGAATTAAATAGGAACTTGAAATGTGTTTTTAAATGCATGCAAACTTGTTTAAATCATATCTTGAGTTTTTGTGATACAAAAATTATGAAATTTTGTGGGTAAGCTAGTCTTGCTTACTAGAAGCTCTGGTTATAATTTGAGAGTCATTGGATGTATGGTTTTTGAGTTATAGATTTTCCTTTTATCATTGATTGATACTTGTGTGAATTTTTGTAAATTATCTAGGAATCCTATGACCATGAAACTTTGTGGGTAGTATCCTAGTACCTTAAGGATGCTAGAAAAAATATGAAATCTGTTGCTTGACACTTTTCACTAAGGTTTCCTAATTATGTCATTTTAAGCCATTATGTCTTATCATTTTTGTGTAGGCTGTTATACTTTCTCAAATGGTGTGAAAATTTTATGGTAGTCTACTTAGAGCATTTAGTATCTACTGTAATTTTTGTAGATTTAATGGTGTAGTTTTCATATATGTTTACCATTTCCTCTAATTAATTAAATAAATTAAGAAAGTATTAAAAGAAATGTTTTGGTGATGAACACCCAACTTTCTGGTGTTCTTGTGATATGTGTAATCAGTGAGTAGAGTTAGTTTTGTCCAATTATGTGTTTACATCATAAGTTAATAATTATTTTGTTTGCATTATGTCCCGCTGGACAGATCTAGGGACTTTAGAAAGTTCCCCATGATATTTTGGTTTCCTGTGAATATAATGAATACTAAAGTTGTGGACAATTTATGTATCTAGCTCCTGTCAAAATTTGAGGGCATTTGGCCCAGTAGTTTAGGAACTACAGCTGTTTAAAGTTAGGTTCCAGTTTTACCTACTCTCTGTCTTGTGTGGACAGAGTTCTGTTGATTAAAGAATTCAGCCTGGTAAAGTTTGGAATCATTCTTCGAGGTCTAAAAATGAATTGTAGACAATTTCATAAGCTTTCCAAATTGTCTTGTTGCATGTCATTTGGATTTATAAATCTCCAGTTATGGCTAGTTTACTGTACCGCTATATAGTCTCTATTTTGCTGAAACGCAAATGCTTGAGTGTATGCTTCGTTGCTACGCCCTCGTTGATTGTTTAAGGGCTAGCCTAACTTGAGAACATGCTTAGGTGTAGGTGCTAGGTCATTAACTGAAGATGAGCAATTATATATTAGGTTGTATAAACTTGGTAAGTAAAGTGATTTGAATAGGGCTTAAGTTGGAATATGCAGACTATAGTGAACATGTGCATTCCCCGAGCATCCCTGACATTCGTTCATGTGCATCCATGATATTTATCTTGCGCATTCATGCAATAGGTGTGCCGGAGGGAGTGACGTTGCTGGAGTTCGAGGGAGCCAACCAGGAGGAGGAGCCCGAGGTGCAGGAAGCCGACAAAGCAGCCGCCGCGGAGGAGTTGCCCGAGTGCCCTGACCATTAGTCTTCCTCTTTCCTGAAAGGAAAGCCCCAGAGCATATTAAGCTCCCATGTTTTCACAAATACATTGAGTATCTTTTATTCGTTGATGATGCATTAAGTATAGGAATTGGTTGGAACCAATTGTTGCATTATATATCCTTCCTTGTTCAGATATCGCACTGGAATCCTATTTAAGTTTAGGAACAGGTTAAATGCTTAGCCATGCTTAGTGTGGTAGAAGTCAGGTGATTTCCTATCACCTGCGAGCATTAGGATGAGGTGTATCACGGTTGGCTATATTTGCTATTGTGGAAATGAACCATGTGAATAATGAATTAAGACCGGGCGAAGCCTTGTGTAGGTTTGAACATAGTGACTCCGTCTGCGTCGTTTAAGGACCGATGCGCTGTACGTCCTCATGTCATGTTGAACGCAGCCTAACACTTAGCTGGCCGGATAAGTCGTTCTGACCGCAAAGCCGAGTAGCTCAACACAGGTCAGGATCCGTGGGGGTTGGATGCATTTTGGAGGTAGTAAGGATGTGCGGAGAACCATTGGCATAAGTCCAAGGGGAGTCAGGTGTTTAAAATCCTGCACTTCCTGGAAGAGTGGTTCTCTGAGAATGCAGGGCGGCCCGGACCCATGTCTTTTCTTTTATTTTTCTCTTGAGTTGTACCAAAGGTGACTTGTTTGTGACCCTAACGGGGGAAGCAGGGTTTGTGTTAGGTATACCCCTCCAGCTGGATAGGAATCGATTCGAATCACCATCTCTCCCAGATAGTGAGAACTTGATTGAGCAGCGGCAACGTAGATTCAATTAATTTAATGATATGGTTAAATGGATGGTGATGATAAGGTTGCCATAATGTATACCTGATATGGTTATTAATGTTTGCACCCTAATAAAATGATTGCTTAGTATAGGTGCTAATATAGATGACAGGTTAATGGCTAAAAGTCACTGCTAGTTCAGGTTAAGAGTTGATCATTATTACTTATGCTTTTCTACAAAAAGAAAGTGTCAGCTAGATTCACTAAATTAAGCTATGCATAATCCTTGGTGTCATTTGTTTTGTTTTTCGACGGGTAAGTCTAACTGAGTACATTCTCGTACTCAGGGTTTATTCCCTCTTGTTGCAGATGACCTTCTATATCAGGGATTCTATAAGTATTGTCTCCACCCGGCGGGTGACGAAGACTAGATCATGGGCATGATCTCTGTTTCCCTTATCTGAATGCTTTTGTGGGTTGTGATCAGTGAACCAGTATTTGTATTTGAACTTGGGTGTGTAAGTTAAACTATTTGCTTCCGCGTACTTTACAAGACTTGTTTTGTAATAACGATGACTCTGTGATGATGTAATCTATTTGCAACATCTACGAAATGTTGTAACGTATGATATGTTATGTTGAATTACTGTGATCTTGGTTGTATGCAAGTTGGTTTGAAATCCTTTGAGATTTTAGTTGACTACCGGGTTTATATGGGCTCAAGTTCAAGAATTTGATCATTTTGGCGATTGTTTTTGTACTTGTGCTCTTATAAATTGGTCGATTCTGTGACGGTTAAGGAGTAGCTTAGAGCTAGCGACCGCAAATGGAGATTAAACCATAATGGAGAAATAATGGAGGCAAATTATGGCGACAAAAACTTCATTCATTATGGAGTGGAGAGTACATATCTGGAGCATTTCAAGGATAGAAACATATCAGGTGCTCAATGTGCCATGAATTGGGAATATCGATTCCGTCCAAGTCACATAGCCGGTAAGACCCTGGTTGGGTAACCTCTTTGACCATGTAAGGCCCTTCCTAGGGAGAGGAGAGTTTGTGCATCCCTTTAGTTTTATGTTTTCTACGGAGAACGAGGTTGCCAATAGCAAATGAACGACCTTTGATGTTGCGGTTGTAGTATCTCTACAAGCCTTCCAGGTATTTGGTTGTGTGGATGCAAGTGATCAGGCATTCTTCTTTAGCCCTATTGATGTCCTATGTCCGAATAGCTATGGCTTGCTCTTCATTATAATGCTCCACCCTAGGTGCTCGGAAGGCAATGTCCGCTGGTAGTATGGCTTCTGAGCCATAGACCAAGAAATATGGAGACACACCGGTGCTGCGACTAGCTTGAGTGTGCAGTCCCCAGACCATAACTAGTAACTCTTTGAGACATCTGCCTAGATGCTTTTCCTCTTTCTGATATAGCCTCTTTTTGAGAGCATCAAGGATCATGCCATTCGCCCGTTCGACCTAGCTGTTGGCTCTAGGATGGGCAACGGAGACGTATTTGATGGAGATGCATCGGTCTTCGCAGAAGTCCCAAAAATGATGACCAGTGAATGTAGTTTTGAGGTCGGTTATAATGTTGTTTGAGAGACTGAATATGTGGATGATATCTTCAAAGAGCTCGACTGCCTTCTTTGTAGTAGCCAAAACAAGCGGTTTGTATTCGATCCACTTGGAGAACTTGTCAATGGTGACATACACATACCGAAAACCACCTAGCGCTGGCTTAAAAGGCTCGATCATGTACAGTCCCTAGCATGCAAAAGGCTAGGAAGCTGGTATGGTCTACAGTTCTTGTGCCGATACGTGTATCTGCTTGGTGAAAAACTGGCATCCTTCACATCGTCGGATGAGGACTTCTATGTCGATGATGGCCATGGGCTAGTAAAAACTAGCTCAAAAGGCTTTGCTAGCCAGGTTTCTTGAGGCTGCATGGTTGCCACAGGAACCAGAGGGAATTTCGAGAAGTAGTTTCACTCTCTATTCTTGGGTGATGCATTTCTGCAGTATCCCTTCCTTGGCACTTTTCCTCATCAAGTTCTCTTCTACCAGCACATAATGCTTGCTTCAATAGATTAGGCATTCAGTTTTAGTCTTGTCAGTGGGTACATCAGCGCTGGTGAGGTACTTGATGAACTGCTTCCTCCAGTCGACGGCCGACAAAGGTACTATAAGTACCAACTGCTTAGTGGGGGGGGGATTTCTTGAACTTCCTTCTCTTCCTCAATAGATAACATAAAGAGATCTTGAATGAAGACCCTCGGTGGAATCATGGTGTGAGAATAGCCTATCTTAGATAGGTGGTCGACGAGCGAATTTTGATCTCATACCACGTGGTGGTACTCGATACCATAGAACTTCCCTTCGAGTTTCCTGATTTCAGCGCAATATGTGTCCATCTTCTCACTGGAGTAGGACTAGTCTTTGTTGAGCTGGTTGATGACCAGTGTAGAGTCTCCATATACCATGAGGCATTTGATGCTGAGCTCGATGGCTATACGAAGTCCGTGGAGACATGCTTCATATTCAGCAGCGTTGTTGGAGGCTAGAAAATGTATTCGGAGAACATATTAGAGCTTGTCTTTGGTCGGTGTAATGAATAAAATGCCAGCACCAGCACCATTGATGTTAAGGGCACTGTCAAAGTACATCACCTAGTGCTCGGGGCAAGTAGCGGGGATGGGCTCTTGGATCTCGGTCCACTCAGCGACGAAGTCAGTGAGCGCTTGTGACTTGATGGTAGGCCTGCTTTTGAATTCAATGGAGTAAGTGCCGAGATCAACAACACACTTGATGATGTGGCCATTGGCCTCTTTGTTGCGGAGGATGTCTCCTAGAGGGAACTCGGTGACCACGGCGATCTTGTAATACTTGAACTAATGGCGGAGCTTGCGTGACGTGATCAGAATAGCATATAGTAGTTTCTGAACTTAAGGATAATGAGTTTTGGGCTCATTAAGGACCTCACTGATGAAGTAGACCGGATGTTGCACCATATAGGCATGCCTGGCCTCTTCATGTTCGACGACGATAGCTGTACTAACAACGTGAGAAGTGGCGGCGATGTAGATCAGTAGGGTTTCATTTGGTCGAGGCGCCATCATGATTGGAGGCTTCATTAGTGTGGGGGGTATGACTCTGGATACCCACGGTAGGCCACATGGGCTACGCCTCTAGGGGTGGTCCAGCCCACGAGAAGGAGCCTTGCGGGGCATGATTCTGCTCGGCGCCTCACGCAAGGCATGGGGAGGATATCCGGAAGATGTTACATGATCTGATAGGATATGTACGATCCCATGTTTCTTGTAATCTATTATTACTTTCTGGTTATCTCTCAGATCTAACTGACTTGTAACCTTGCCCCCTGGACTATATAAGGTGGGCAGGGACCCCCTACAAAATCATGGCAAATTATACGATAGCTAATATAAACCAACAGACCACAGAAGTAAGGTATTATGTCATACTGATAGCCTAAACCTGTATAACTCATGTGTCTCTATTGCCTTCTTGTTCTTGATTACACGCTCCTCTACCGATCAATCTACCATCACGCGATACCCCTCGGTGGACTACCGACGATATTCTGTCAACAGTTGCCGCACCAGGTAGGGGTGTGCGTGCTATTTTCTTGTTGAACAAGATGGCTTTTTCTATAGGCTCTTCGTCCCTCCTGTAGCCCGGCTAGATCTTCATGGTTAGATCCATCACATGGGTCATCAACGCCGACGGAGTTGGAGAGCTTATCGAGTCGGTGCAGATCTGTTCTGTGCTGACTACCTTCACACCTACGACTACGGATCCAATCTCAGAACTACTTCCGGGGTCGACTTCATCAGCTACCCACCGCTCGCTTCCTTGCTACCGGAGGAGGCATATTAACAATAACGATCTGATCGAGTCTATCGATCGGGTCGGCCTGAAACTCACCGATTGCCTCTCCATTGCTGAGTCGGCTCTAGACACCCTTGTTCAGCATCGACCACCTACCGATCCCGATCTATCGGTGACTAGTGCTCGGCAGACTTCGAGGACCACCGCCCTGCCTTTCGGGCTCGCCAACGCCGCCGCTACGTATCAGGATGCCCTAAAGTTCAAATTCACCGACCAGGTTACCGACTAGCTCCCACCAACTGTCAACATGCTGCACGCCAGCCGGGGTCCCGAAACATCCCTCCAAACTATCCTGGAGGAAAATCCAAACATCGAGTCTCAAGGCTCCATGGAGCCCCTCACCAAGACCTTCACCAAGCAACCCCCTCTCCTGCCTTTCCAGGGTGGTGCAATCTTCAATGTCAGTATCGACAGCCCCCCTCAGAACGGCAAAACAGATGAGGAACACGCTGCCCATGAAAATAGGAATGCCAACCATGCGTAACGCCATGATAATGAATGCGCCATTGCGATGGCCGAGGCCGCTCATGATAACCAGTTCAATTCACAAGGAAGGCCCCTCCATCGCAACCTCAATGAAGAATTCCTCCATGTTGATGGCCATGATGTTTTCAAAACACTAAGCGCCAATCTAGCGGTGGTCGCCAATGAACTTGCACACCTCCTGTAGACGCCCGAGCTCACCAAGGTCGCCGCTATGCTTAAAGCGGCACACTGTCAAGTTAATGAGATCCGAGAAGTTCAGAGACCTTCATGCTCCACAAGCATGATTCGCCGATCAGCCGATCCTAGATCTAATCACCGCCCTAGTCAAAGCCATTTCACCGACCAGTCACTACCTCCCTAGGGGGGAGTTGGAGGCCACCACGCCGAGCATCATCGCCAGCATGACCAAGAGGTCGAACAGGACGCCTGAGTGCACCTCAGTAACCTTCGGGATGCACGATGGTGTATCGATCAACAATGTTTCAGGCACCATGAAGATGAAGTACGACACTGCTAGGAGTATGAGCAAGAGTACGGTAACCCGGACTCAGCTCTGGAGCCGATCGTCGCCGGCAATACTACCGATATCGGCCCTGACAGCCCGGAAGGGCCCCCAGCGTTCACCAGGGCGCTCCGAACGCTCCAGTGGCCCCGTGGTTTCAAAATCACTAGAGTCAAGCCCTATGAAGGGAGGATGAACCCAACTCAGTGGTTGTAGGCTTACGCCATCGCCATTCATGCCGTCGGAGGAGACACCAACGTCATGGCAAATTATCTCCCCATCAAGCTCACGCCAGTCGCTATGAGCTGGTTCACAAGCCTTGCCCCGGACTCCATCGGATCTTGGGAAGATCTGAAGAGAGTCTTCACTAACAACTACATGGCCACATGCAGGTGGCCGGGCACCAAGCACGATCTCAACTGCATCACCCAAAAGCCATTTGAACTACTCCGTAGCTACATCGGACGCTTCTCCGAGATGAGGAATTCTATTCCCAACATCACGGAAGCCGAAGTCATCACTGCCTTCATCCGAGGACTTCATCACCAAGAACTCCATTCTAAGTTCAACAGGAAGCCACCTACCAGCATTGGCGAGATGATCACAACTGCCAACCAGTACGCCGATGCCGAGGAAGCAGAGGTGCATTTTAATGAAGATACGGGCACTAATCGCCCACCTCACTACCACGATGACCGCAACGATGACCGATAGCACAACAATCGCCGCCACGACGACCGCAACGACAACTGACAGCACAACGATCGCTGCTATGATGACCATAGTTTCCATCAGGATAGCAGACGAGATCGGCCAGATGGATTCAAACCTGGTCAGAATCGCCGCCGCCGACTAGATCACTTTGTTGCCAACGTCAATGAGCCACGTGCAAAGCGTAACTACGATGAGTAGTACAAGAAGATCCTTGATGGACCGTGCCCCCTGCATAAGAACACCAAACACAAGATGAAGGACTGCCTTAGTTTGGCTAAGGAGTTCTAGGAGAAAAAGTACAACAACGACAATGGCGGGAACGGAGGATGCCGACCTCCTGGGGATAATAATAATGCCTTCCAGGACCACAACAAGGTGGTCACCACCATCTTCGGGGGTTTCACCTCCAATGAGAGCAGAAGGGAATGGAAGCTCATTGCCCAATGAGTGCTCGTCGTCGTTTTAGAGGAAACTACCGCCAACCCCAGCTATCACCCATGGTCCGAAGTCTCCATCACCTTTAGTAGGGCCGACCAGTGGGCGGACATACCCTACATAGGGCGTTTTCCCCTCATCCTTGACGCGACTATCCAGAAGGTGCTCTTCAGAAAAGTCCTTTGTCGATGGTGGGAGCGCTTTGAATCTACTCTTCGCTAGGGCCCTAAAGGAGCTTGGCCTCGGGCCAACAGATCTCACGCCTTTAGACTCCTCCTTCTAGGGCATGGTACCTGGCAGGGCATCTAGACCGCTTGGGGAAATTACCCTACCAGTACAGTTCAGCACAGCAACCAACTACTGAGTGGAGCATATCAACTTCTACGTCGCCGACTTCGACACCGCCTATCATGCCATACTAGGGCGACCGGCTCTGGCCAAGTTCATGGCCATTCCGCACTACGTGTATTTGGTGTTAAAGATGCCTTCGCCCGTAGGGGTCCTATCTTTGCGGGCCAACCTCTCCATCGCCTATGCCTGCGAGACAGAAAGTCTCACCCTCGCCGAAGCCACCGACCTCTCCATCTAGATGACTAGCGTGGTCGCCGAAGCCAAGATGCCATCTGCTGATGACATGGAGATCCCAGAACCTCTTTGTGCCTCCGCCAAGTCCAAGGAAGTCAAGGAGATCAGCATCGGCCTCGACGACCCTTCCAAGATGGTGAAAATTGGGGCTCACCTTGACCCCAAATAGGAAAGCGCACTCGTCTCCTTCCTACATGCCAACGTTGATGTGTTTGCTTGGAAACCTATAGACATGCCGGGGGTACCACGGGAGAAGATCGAGCACTCCTTGAATGTCTCAATGACTGCTAAACCAATCAAGCAAAAACTTCGCCGATTCGTGCTGGACAAAAAGGAGGCCATTAGGGTAGAAATAAAATGGCTCTTAGCTGTCAGGTTTATAAAAGAAGTGTATCATCCAGATTGGTTAGCTAATCCTATTCTTGTTAAGAAAAAGAATAAAGAATGGAGAATGTGTGTTGATTATACTAATCTTAACAAACACTGCCCTAAAGACCCCTTCAGCCTACCTCGGATAGATGAGGTTGTAGACTCCACTGCCAGCTATGAGTTGCTCTCCTTTCCTGACTGTTACTCTGGCTACCATCAGATCTCCCTCAAGAAGGAAGACTAGGTCAAAATGTCTTTCATTACGCCTTTCGGTGCATACTGCTACACCACTATGTCCTTTGGACTAAAGAACGCTGGAGCGACCTACCAAAGGGCTATCCAGACATGCCTCGACCAACAGATCAGCCACAACATCGAGGCCTACATCGACGATGTGGTCATCAAGACTAAAACCGCCGACAATCTTATCGCCGACCTTGAAGAAACTTTCTCAAACTTGAGCAAATACCGATGGAAGCTGAACCCTTCAAAGTGCATCTTTGGAGTTCCATCCGATATCCTGCTAGGCTACATCGTCAGCACTTGGGGCATTGAACCGAACCCTAATAAGGTCTCTGCCATCACCAACATGAAATGACCGATGTGTGTCAAGGATATACAAAAGCTTACAGGCTGCATGGCTACGTTAAGCCGATTTATCTCGCGCCTCGGTGAAAAAGGGCTACCTTTCTTCAAGCTCCTCAAGGCCTTTGAGCTTTTTTCTTGGTCAGAGGAGGCAGACACAGCTTTCGAGCAGCTCAAGTTGTTTTTAACAAAACCTCCAATCATGACAGCGCCACGACCAGATGAAACTCTGCTAGTTTACATCGCCACCACTTCTCGAGTTGTCAGTACGGCTATTGTCATCGAACGCGAGGAAACTGGACACGCCTACAAGGTACAACATCCGGTCTATTTCATCAGTGAGGTACTTAATGAGCCCAAAACTCGTTATCCTCAAGTGCAAAAGCTATTATATGCAATTTTGATTACCTCACGCAAGCTCCGACATTACTTCGAATACTACAAGATCGCCGTGGTCACCTAGTTCCCTCTAGGGGATATTCTCTGCAATAAAGAGGCCAATGGTCGTATCATCAAGTGGGCTGTTGAGCTCGGCACTTACTCCATTGACTTCAGAAGCAGACCGACCGTCAAGTCACAAGCGCTTGCTGATTTCATCATTGAGTGGACCGAAATCCAAGAACCCATTACCGCCACTTGCCCCGAGCACTAGGTGATGTACTTTGACGGTGCCCTTAATATCAATGGTGCTGGTGCAGGCATTCTGTTCATCACGCCGATAAAGGATAAACTCCGATATGTTCTTCGCATACATTTTCTGGCCTCCAACAACGCCACGGAATACAAAGCATGTCTCCATGGTCTCCATATAGCTATCGAGCTCGGCGTCAAATGCCTCATGGTATACGGGGATTCTGCGCTGGTTATCAATCAGCTCAATAAAGATTGGTCCTGTTCTAGTGAGAAAATGGACGCATATTGCACTAAAATCATGAAGCTTGAAGGGAAATTCTACGGCATTGAGTACCACCACGTGGTACGGGATCAAAACCAACCAGCCGACCAGCTATCAAAGATAGGATCTTCTCGCGCCATGGTTCCGCCGGGGGTTTTTGTTCAAGACCTCCTGACACCATCCATTAAAGAAGATAATGAAGTTGTAGAAGTACCCCCTGCCGAGCAGTTGGTACTCGCGGTACCTTCACCGGTCACCGATTGGAGGGAACAGTTCATCAAATACCTCTCCAACGACGAAGTACCCACCGACAAAATCGAAACCGAACAACTAATTCACCAAAGTAAGCAGTGCGTGTTGGTAGACGGTAGCCTGATGAGGAAAAGTGCCAAGGAAGGGATACTGCAGAAGTGCATTATCCAAGACGACGGTGTGAAGCTACTTTCTGAAATTCACTCTAGTTCCTGTGGCAATCATGCGGCTTCGAGAACACTGGTCGGCAAAGCTTTTCAAGCAGGTTTTTACTGGCCCATGGCCATCTCTGATGCAGAAGATCTCGTTCGACGATGTGAGGGTTGTCAGTTTTTTGCCAAGCAAATACATGTACCGGCACAAGAACTGCAGACCATTCTAGCTTCCTGGCCATTCGCATGCTGGGGACTGGATATGATCAGGCCTTTCAAACCAGCGCTAGGAGGTTTCCGGTATGTGTACGTCACCATCGATAAGTTCTCCAAGTGGATTGAGTACAAACCACTCGTCTCAACTACTGTAAAGAAAGCAGCTGAGCTCTTTGAAGACATCATACACAGATTCGATCTCCTGAATAGCATCATCACCGACCTCAGGATGACTTTTACCGGCCATCATTTTTGAGACTTCTGCGAAGACCGGTGTATCTCTATTAAATACATTTCCATTGCTCATCCTAGAGCTAACGGCCAGGCCAAGCGGGCTAATGGTATGATCCTCGACGCCCTCAAAAAAAGGCTCTATCAAAAAGAAGAAAAGCATCCGGGCAGATGGCTCAAAGAACTACCAGCTGTGGTATGGGGACTGCGCACTCAAGCTAGTCGCAGTACTGGCGTATCTCCATATTTTATGGTCTATGGCTCAGAAGCCATACTCCCAGCGGATATTGCTTTTCGAGCACCTAGAGTAGAAAATTATGATGAAGAGCAAGCCTCAGCTGTTCGAACAGAAGATGTTGATCAGGCTAAGGAAGAACGCCTGATTACTTGCGTTCGCACAGCCAAGTACCTTGAAGGTCTGTGGAGGTATTACAACCGCAACATCAAAGGTCGCTCGTTCACAATCGGCGACCTCGTCTTACATAGGAAACAAAAAACCGAAGGGCTTCACAAGCTGTCTTCCCCCTAGGAAGGACCTTACGTCGTCAAAGGTATTACTCGACCAGGGTCTTATCGCTTATGTGACTTAGATGGACTCGATGTTCCTAACTCCTGGCATATAGAGCACCTTATATGTTTCTATCCCTGAAACAACACAGATATATATTACCTTCAGATTAATAAAGTTCTGGTCTCCATAATTTTCCTCCATTTTTTCCTCCATTATAAGCTTCACTTACCGTTATCGGGCTATACGCCACTCCGTGACGACCTCCAATACGCTCGCCAAGTACGACCAAATCGCCAAACACGATTCCTCCGAATCGCTGAGCATGATTTCTCCAAATCGCCGAACATGTTAACTCCAAATCGCCGAACACGTTAACTCCAAATCGCCGAACACGATTCCTCCGAAACGCCGAACACGTTAACTCCAAATCGCCAAACACGATTCCTCCGAATCGCCGAACACGATTCCTCCGAAACGCTGAACACAATAACTCCAAAAATCGACGAACATGATTTCTCCAAAAATCGCCTACTATGTTTTCTCCGAATCACATAAGTTTTTCCTCCTAAAAACGACGACGATTTTTGCACTCCAAATTTCATAACATAGCTCGCCGATCGTCGAGCAACACACGTTTTTCTTTTCTATTTTCTATGGAGAAGACCCAGTCTCTGATTACTTCCTACACGCGCTAAGGGGCTCCGCGCTCTGCGTTACGGTTGGTTGGCTGCGGTTCCTTGGTCATGCCTGTTAATCCTTCACGTGTCAAGGTCTCTGCGCTCAATGTTATGGACTATGGGCTAGTCAAGGCCTAGATTTCAGGCATAGACTAACTGCTCGGACGCCACTTTAACTATTTTTCTTGGCAAGTTACTCAAATTGGCCGCTGGGCAGCATGTGTTTTGCTTTGATAATTATGAAGGAAACCAAGGCTCTAACATCCCACCACATGTGCTATGGGCTCCGTGCTCTACGTATCGGGCGGTAGGCTACGGTCCTATGGTAACGCTTGTTTTCCCAACATGCACACGGGCTACGTGCTCTGCGTTACGAATTATGGGCTAGCTAAAGCATCAGGTTTAGTGCAAACTAACTGATCGAACACTGCTTATATTATGCATAACGGCGTCGGGTTATTAATACAAACGACTCTTCATCGCTAAATAAAATAAGTAGTACATGCGACAGTATCCGAGCAGTTTGTTAAGATTTGCCACCAGCTTCTGTTTCGCCAAACAGGTTTATATCGCCGACAAGCATTTTTGCTGCATCTTCAACATCATCCTCCAGTTGCTGGGTTTGCGCGTCGCTTAGCCCGTCTACGAACCCACCACCTATCGACTGGATGTCGATAGACGGATAGTGGGACCGAACCACTGCAAGGGCATGAGTAGCGGCGATCAAAACAGCGTCATGGTTGAAATTTTTGAAATTCTCCCATGCTGCCTTCCATCTCTGAATGATGGTGGCTGGCCCTTGCTGCCTGCTGTCAGGACGGGGTGCTGGTTCAATGTCGACGCAGTCGAGTACTGGTGCTATTGCAGCGGTTATAGTGTTGAAGTTGTCTTTCTAGACTTTGACTTCCTGCACCAGCACATCGAACTGTGCCTTGGTTTTATGGCGATAATCTACAAAAATTAGAATGGTTCGTTAGACTAGAAAAGTACTACAACATTACTTCTGATCAGGGGGTATCTACCTTTCAGTTCTTCGGCCAGTTTGGCTGCTCGCTTCGACTCTTTCGCTTTCTCTTGTCGAATTTGCTCGATGGTCTAGCGAAGCTGGCTGAGTTCTGTGTCTTGCTCTGCAAGCACAACAGTTATCATAACAGCGGATTGGCAAATTATTGCAAAGTACATTATGTAATAAGGCATACCGGATTTCTGCTTGGATACATCCACGAACTGTTGGCACTTCCAATCGAGTTGCTTGGATTTATTTTTGAGTTCTCCTGGTTTTCTTGCCCAATTGCTCGGACATATTTTTAGCTCCTTAGATACAATCGCCAGTTGCTCAGACTTTTCTTTAGCTGCTTGTATGTAGCCGTTAATTGTTCGGACAAAACCCCCTTTTGATGTTCAAGGTCCCGTGAGTTAGACTCTGCAAGGTCCCGCTCACGCTGGGCCCTCTTAATATTCTTTTCCGAAAGATTTAACGCCTCCCGGAGTTTCTTATTTTCCACAGCGAGGGGCTCCATCCTCTTCATCAGTTGATGCCGCTGCTCGGCTGTTCGAGCTATCCCCTGTGGATGAACAATGCTAGAGATAAGTCATGGTTTCCAACAACATATATCAGTGTTTTAGGTGCGGTACTCACCTCAATTTGAGTCATAACACCAGCAACGACGGATTTTAACCTCTTTATTTCCCTGGTGGTGTCTTCTTCCTCGACAACTACCACCTCTTCCCTGCGTTTTTGGAGAATCCAGATGGACTGGGATTTGGGTGCAGCACGCTCGATCTCCACAACCTTGTCCTCGTCCACCGTCGATTGAGGCACCACTGGGGGACTCCGTGGTCAGATAGCTGCTCCGACCACTCCTGGCATCGCTGTGGGTGGTGAAGGTTGCTCCTTGGCCATCGACGGAGTTGCATCCTCAGCCTCCGGTGCATCAACAACAACTACAGTTTCTGCTTCCAAAGTATCGACCTTTTTAGTCGTAGCCTCGGTCGCGGTCGCTGACGCGCCTGTCGTGTGCGCCAATGATTCACCATCGCGAGGACCGCTGGCAGCTACCAGCGGTAGCTGGCCTGTCCTCTATTGGCCAAGCACTTGGGGACTCCCGGATAGGGGCAGTTGGCATTTTTTTCTACTAAGGGTACGGGCCTCGGCGTTGCCCTACGTAATATTGGCTTTTCCGTAACCAGGAAAATTCAAAGAACAACATTATTACTCCAAGGCAAATATACTTACGGTTTGGTCTTCTGATTAAATTTCTTGAACCGGCGATGCCTGCTGGATCCCCCAGGCACTGCTACTTGGTTCGCCTGATGGGAGGACTCCAGCTCCTCTACAATAGGGTGCCACTCTGCTTGGTGCCCCAAGGCCACCTCTGTGTGCTGCTCTGTGGTTATCCCCTCTTGCTGCTCGAGGACTTTGGTCGTCTGCGCCGCTGGGACTTCCGTCGTTGCCTGCACATAGCTTCTCGCTTGCTGCTCGAGAGCTTTAGCATCCATCGATGGCTCTTTCATGCTTGGAGGATGCACTGCCTGGTCCTCGTCATTGTCCGACCACTCTAGCACAGTGGTTCTTCGTGGTCAAGCGGTTCGATCTTCACCAAGCGAGATGCCGCCCGATTTTGGTGCAGTAGAGCTTGCGGTTTTTCTCCTTTTTTGGACCGGCTCATCTACTACTGGTCTTTTCCCACGGATCTTCTCCGATGCTGGGGATGGAATATCCAACAAGGTGCTCTGCTCCTCCTCTTCGGACTCATTGACGTTGGCAACAAAGTGATCTAGTCGGCGGTGGCCAAATGTCCACTCCTTTCGGCCAATCGGCTCTCGGCATGTTTGAAAAGTATATTGCCCTATCCTGTGAATGGATCTTTAAATAAGTAAGTCAGTCCTTTGCTCGAAAATTGATGCCTAAATAATGCAAGGTGAAAGGGTTACCTGAGGAGGTGGATTGGTACAATTGAAAGCCTTCGTTCCTTTTGGCCAACTGAATGAGACATTGGAAGTAAATAGGTCCATGGCACGGTCTATTACTTCTTTCTTCGTTAGATGGTCTGTGTTTTCCCAGGTACCGTCGTTGTCACCTTTATAGTCGAACGCCGGGTGGGCCCTCTCTTTGTAGGGCTGGATGCGCCGCACTATGAAGCTAGCTGCCACCAGTTCACCCCTAAGCTCCACGCCCTTAATCAAGTCCAGACGTTCCACTACCTGCTCCATGTCAGCATTGTTGGGTCTCTCCGACCAGTTACTATGATTAACCGAGATGTGGTGGACGTTGCATCGAATCATTGGGTGACTTTGTTTGATATAGAACCATCTGGCATTCCAACCATTAAGGGAGGTATTTAGTGGTACGCTAATGTATTCGTTGGCCATCCCATCCCTGAGTTGCAGGTACACACCACCGACCACCTTAGAACCGCTGCCCCCCTTCTTCTTTAGACAAAACAGGTGCCTAAAGAGGTTGAAGTGCGGAAGAACACCGAGAAATGCCTTGTAGAAATGGATAAAGATAGACACATGTAGAATGGTGTTGGGGTGCAGATTATAGAGGCTAATCGCTCAAAACTCCATAAGATCCCTCAGAAAGGGGTGGACAGAAAACCCTAATCCTCGCCAGAAATAATCTTCAAATACTATAGCCTCATCAGTATGAGGTGTTGGGAAGGGCTCACCACTAGCCGGCCGCCATCTAGCAGTGAGGTGGTCTGGGAGAACGCCCGCCGCCACCATCCTATTGAGATCCGCCGCCCCTGTCTTCGACGGCACCCACTCCTCATCGCGGCTAGCTCCGGTGGCCACCTTCCTTGGCTTTGTGGCTCCTTTTTTCGACGCCATTCTCTCTGGATTGGAACTAGATTGGAGGCGAGTACTCACCATGGTGCGGAATGTGGAGCGTAGGGATTGCGAAGGAAGGAAGAAAGGCAGATTGAGTGAGGTAGGAGGCGATGTATGTGGCGGCGCGGTTATAAAGCACTTCCTCTAGTTTTCATTGCGTCTAAGGGTTTTTGGGAAACCGTTCCTGCTATTAGAGCTACTTTGACTCCACCAACGTGGTTTAATGGGCCGCAAATTGGGCTATCACATAACAGTAGCCCACATCGCTCATTTATCACCGCTAAATATTCACTGATTTCTCCACAATTTAATGAGGCTCAGTACCCGATGCTGCACAACCATTACTTCGATTTTTTCTCCATGGTTTGATTTATCCGATATCTACGCTCGACACACGGGGACTGGCTACTTGCTCGGGTGGATTACTTTTTTTTGAGCCTGGCACCACATGACTACATCACCTACTGTCAGGCTCGGGGACTAAGTGGGCACACTTCACCTTGCGGTGAATGTGTTTGTTTTTCATCTCGAGGCTACGCTCGGCGACTGGTTACCTGCTCGGCTGGTTTAATATTTTCTAAGCCTAGCACCACGTGACTACGTCACCTACTGTTAGGCTCGGGGACTAAGTGGGCACACTTCACCTTGCGGTGAATGTGTTTGTTTCTTCTGAAAGACTCCGAGCCTCTAAAAGTTAAACCAAGGAATCTTTAACCTCGTGGTCGGACTCTAAGTGGGCACACTTCATTTTACCGCGTAGGAATTTTCAATTCTGAAATTGAGCTCCTTACACCCTTATGTCAAGCCATGCTCAGAACACACTGGTCAGCGATGGTGCACGCTGCTCGGCAGCTGCTCACAACTGCTCGGCGATTCATTATGGTAGTTGAACCATGATTTGGATAGCTCGGTTTTTGTTCACACCTGCTCAGAAAAGTTCAAGATGGCGTTGCTCAATGGGTACAAGGCGCTCGGGGACTAGCTATGGGGGGTATTACCTCGGATACCCACGGCAGGCCACATGGGCTACGCCTCTAGGGGCGGTCCAGCCCACAAGAAGGAGCCTTGCGGGGCACGATTCTGCTCGGCGCCTCCCACAAGGCATGGGGAGGATATCCGGAAGATGTTACATGATTTGATAGGATATGTACGATCCCATGTTTCTTGTAATCTGTTATTACTTTCCGGTTATCTCTTAGATCTAACCGACTTGTAACCTTCCCCCCCCGGACTATATAAGGCGGGCAGGGACCCCCTACAAAATCATGGCAAATCATACGATAGCTAATACAAACCAACAGACCACAGGAGTAAGGTATTACATCATACTGATGTCCTGAACCTATATAACTCGTGTGTCTCTATTGTCTTCTTGTTCTTGATTACATGCTCCTCTACCAATCAATCTACCATCGCGGGATACCCCTCGGTGGACTACCGACGATATTCTGTCGATAGTTAGAAACAACTTAAGCTGCTCAAAAGCTGTATCTGCCTCCTCTAACTAGGAGAAGTGCATGGAGGCCTTAAGGAGTTTGAAGAACGAAAGTCCCTTTTCACTGAGGCATGATATAAAGCGGCTAAGAGTAGCCATACAACCTGTAAGCTTCTGTATGTCCTTTACGCAGGTCGACCGTTTCATGTTGGTGATAGCGAAGACCTTGTCGGGGTTGGGCTTGATGCCATAGGCACTAATGATGTAGCCTAGGAGTATGTTGGATGGAACTCCAAAGATGCACTTTGAAGGGTTCAACTTCCATCTGTACCTTTTTAGGTTGGTGAAAGTTTCTTCGAGGTCGGCGATGAGATTATCGGTGGTCTTGGACTTGACGACCACATCATTGATGTATGCTTCGATGTGAGGCCTATCTGTTGATCGAGGCACATCTGGATGGCCCTTTGGTAGGTCGCCCCAGTGTTCTTGAGTCCAAAGGACATGGTGGTATAGCACTATGCACCAAAAGGCATGATGAATGACGTCTTGACCTAGTCATCTTCCTTCAGGGATATCTAATGATAGCCAGAGTAACAATCAAGGAAGGAGAGCAGTTCATAGTCGGCGGTGGAGTCTACAACCTCGTCTATTCGAGGCAGACTGAAGGGGTCCTTAGGATAGTGTTTGTTGAGATCAGTGTAATCAACGCACATTCTCCATTCTTTATTCTTTTTTTGAATTAGAGCAGGGTTTGCTAACCACTTAGGATGATACACTTCTTTAATAAATCCAAGAGCTAGGAGCCATTTTATTTCTACCCTAATAGCCTCCTTCTTGTCTGGCATGAATCGTTGGAGTTTCTGCTTGATCGGTTTGGTGGTCGGCGAGACATTCAAGGAGTGCTCGATCTTCTCCTATGTTACCCCCAGCATGTCTATAGGTTTCCAAGAAAACATGTCGGCGTTGGCACGTAGGAAGGAGATGAGTGGGCTTTCCTATTTGGGGTCGAGGTGAGCTCTAATCTTCATGGTCTTGGAGGGGTTGTTGAGGCCGAGGCCGACTTCCTTGGTTTCCTTGGACTTGGAGGAGGCGCACGGAGGCTTCGGCACTAGGATCTCCAGGTCATCGGTGGGCACCGTCTTGGCGTCGATGACCACGCTAGCCATCTAGATGGAGAGGTTAATGGCTTCGGCGAGGGGGAGATTCTCAGTCTCGTAGGCGTAGGCGATGGAGAGGTTGGCCTGTAGGGCCAGGACTCCTATAGGTGAAGGCATCTTCAACACCAGATAGGCATAGTGTGGTACAGCTATGAACTTGGCCAGAGCCGACCGACCAAGTATGGTGTGGTAGGCGCTATTGAAGTCGGCGACGTTGAAGTTGATGCGCTCGACATGGTAGTTGCTAGCCATGCTGAACTGTACTAGGAGGGTGATCTCTCCAAGTGGTTTGGATGCCCTACCAGGTACCATGCCCCTAGAAGGAGGAGTCGGAGGGTGCGAGGCCTCCTATCTCGAGGCAAAGCTCCTTTAGGGCTCCGGTGAAGAGGAGGTTCAGGGCGCTTCCACCATCGATGAGTACTTTCCTAAAAAGCACTTTCCTAACGGTTGCATTAAGAACGAGGGGGAAATGCCCTATGTAAGGGACGTTCACCCACTGGTTGGCCCTACTGAAGGTGCTAGGGACCTCGGACCAAGGGTGATAGCTAGGGTTGGCGACAGCGCCTTCCGCGTTGATGGCGAGCACCCGGCAGGCGGTGAGCTTCTGATCTCTTCTGCTCTCAATGGCGGTGAGGCCCTCAAAGATGGTGGTGACCACATTGTCATGATCCTAGAAGGCGTTGTTGTTGCCCCCAGGTGGTCGGTGGCCTCTGGCTCCATCGTTGTTGTCGTTGTCTGACTTTTTAGTCTGGAACTCTTTAGCTAAGCCGTGGCAGTCCTTCATCTTATGCTTGCTATTTTTGTGGAGAGGGCACGGGCCTTCAAGGATCTTCTTGTACTGGTCACCATAGTTGCGCTTGGCGTGAGGTTTGTCAACGGTGGCGATAATGTGGTCTGGTCGGTGGTGACGATATTGACCAGATTTGGACCCTTCTGGTCGATCACGGCCACTGTCCCAATGGTGACTATGGTCATCATAGCGGCGGTTGCTGTGGCTATGGTCATCGGGTTGCTCATCACTGCGGTGAGTTGGGCGATGAGTGCTTGCATCCTCGTTGAAGCGTACTTTGTTTTCTTTGGCATTGATGTACTGATCAACCATTGTTATCATCTCGTTGATCCCCTTAGGCAGCTTGCGATTGAACTTGGAGCAGAGGTCATGGTGATGGGGTCCTCAGACAAAGGCGGTGATGACCTCGGCTTTTGTGATATTAGGAATATAATTCCTCATCTTGGAAAAGCATCTGATGTAGCTACGGAGGAGCTCGAACGGCTTCTGGTAGATATGGTTTAGATCGTGCTTGGTGCCCGGTCGAGTACACGTAGCCATGTAGTTGTCGGTGAACACTTTCTTCAGCTCTTCCTAGGATCCGATGGAGCCTAGGGCGAGGCTTGTGAACCAGTTTATCATAGTTGGCATGAGCATGATGGGAAGATAGTTCGCCATGACACTAGTATCTCCCCTGGTGATGCGCATAGCAGTGGCATAAGCTTGTAGCCACTATGTGGGGTTCATCTATCCTTTATAGGGCTCAACCCTGGTGATTTTCAAACCACGAGGCCATTGGAGTGTCCGAAGTGCCCTTGTGAATGCTCGGGGCCGTTTAGGATCATCGCCGTCGTGATCTACAGTGTTGTCGATGTTGAGTAGCTAGAGGGCTAAGTCCAGATTACCAAACTCTTGCTCGTATTCTTGATGGCAGCATACTTCTTCATGGCAAGAGAAACGATGCCCTTCTATATGATGTCGCGCATCTCGGAGATTGTTGAGGTGTGCTCAGACATCTTATTCGACTTCCTAGTCGTGTTGGCAAGGGTGGTCAACGCGGTTGCCCATAGCTTCCCCCTAGAGAGGTTGCCCATCATCATGGTGCTGGTCGGTGAAACGACTTTGACTGGGGCGGCGATTGGATCTTGGCGTAGAGGATCAGTGAATTGAGATAGTCAAGTAGGAAGGTCTCTAATCCTGATGGATCTTGTTGACCTAGTAGTTCGCCGCTTTGAGCATGGCAGTGACCTTGGTGACTTCTGGCATTTGTGGGAGCCGGGCGAGCTCATTGGTAGCCACGGCCAAGTTGGCACTTGGGGTCTTGTAGACGTCGTGGCCATCAATATGGACAAATTCATCGTCAAGGTTACATTGGAGTTGGCATGGCCTTCCTTGCGAGTCGAGCTGATTGTTGTGAGCAGCCTCGGCTAGCACAAGGGTAGCTTCGTTTGCTTGGCGTGGCGCATGGTTGGCATTCCTATTGATGCGGGCGACGCGGTCCTCCTCGGTTTCCTGTCCTGTGGGGGGCTATCTAATGTAGACTAGGCCCGATCTTCTGAAAGGTATGATAGTATCAATTGGTGGAGACTCGATGTTCACAATCTAGGCTTTGAACTAAGACTGCTTTGGACCCCCCGTCTCCATTACCACTGCTCCGTTGGTTATCAACCACGCAAACGCGATTGACCTTGCCAAGAAGGCTTTCCTGCAAGCGAATCGAGAACACAAGCAAGAATGGGATTAATGCAATCTAAAATTGCAAATAAATATGAGGCTTATGATAACAAGAAGGAGTTCAAGTCTTTATTCAAAAAGACTAATCGCCACAGGCGAACAAGATCAAGAACTAGGGGCCCTGGTTCACAGCAAGCAGCCTTGGCGGCACAGTTGCAGCAAAACGACGTCTGTTTCATGATGAAATCAAGAACTAAACAAAACCCAAACCCTAAGGAGAGCGATGGCTGCTATTTATAGAGTCTTGGGCGTCACCCCCTAGACGTGCCCCCTAATGGGCCCAAACACGATACACGGTCCAACGGACCAAAAGATGGTGTCGCAACACCCTGACTAGATTCTGGATGCTGACTTGTTTTGACGATTTGCATTGATTCCGAAGGGATTTTGACATGAGACCACTTGCACTAGCTTCCTTATCAAATTAGCTTTCCAACCATATGTGGATTGTCAAAAACAGAGTCTGGATGCCTCTTGGGTGACTAGTTTAATGCAGACTGGTCCTGGAGGCCGAGGCAGACTCGAACTTGAGTTGCTTTGGGCCTCCACCTCGAGGACACGAACCAAATTAGCCTCGGACCTCCTTCTTGACTTGGACACCCTTGCTGGCCTCCTACCCCTCCATACCATGTGCCAAACATGGTCATATGCATGGGTGTCATGTCCTCATCACTGTCGACGCCGACGTTGAAAATTCTGCCTCCGCGGAAGGGAGGGAAAGAAGGTTGTACGGCGGTGATTTCGGTGACAGTCTCCGTAGAGCCCTAGGACTCAGAATCTGAATTTTCCTCTAGGATGGTTTAGAGGGATGCTTCGGGGCATCGGCCAACGTGTAGCATGTTGACAGCTGGCAAGAGCTGGTCAGCGATCTAGTCGGTGAGAGGATGGATATCTCCCACCTGGTCAGCGAATTTGCACCTTAGGGCATCTTGATAGGCGGCGGTGACACTGGTGAGCCTAAAGGGTAGGGCCATAACCCCTAGAGTTTCTTGATCCACCTTCAATAGATCTGAATCAGAGGGTGGTCGGTGCTGGACCTGAGTGGTCAGAGCCAATTCTGCGATGGAGAGGCAATCGGTGAGCTTCTAGCCAACCTAATCGATGGATGTGACCAGATCATCATTGTTGATTTGCCTTCTTGGGTAGTAGGGGAGCGGGTGGCGAATTATCGGTGAAGGCGACCTTGGAGGCGGTTCTGAGATCGGATCTGTAGTCACAGGTGTTGGGTGATTAGCGCAGTATTGATCTGCACCGGCTCAATGAGCTCTCTGACTCCGTCAGCATTGATGATCCAGGAGATCGATCCAACCATGAAGATCTGGCCAGGTTATGGGAGGGAGGAAGAGCCTGCAAAACATACCATCTTGTTCGACATGGAAATAGCACACACACCCCTACCTGGTGCGCCAACTGTCAATAGAATATTGTCGGTAGTCCTGCAAGGGGTATCCCACAAAGGTAGATTGATCGGTAGAGATGCGTATAATCGAGAACAAGAAGGCAACAGAGACACATGAGTTAGATAGGTTTGGGCCATCAGCATGACGTAATACCCTACTCCTGTGGTCTATTGGGTTGTATTGACTATCGTATGATATTGCGTGTGTCTAGAGGGGGTTCCTACCCGCCTTATATAGTCCGGGGGGCAGGGTTACAAGTCGGTTAGATCTAGGAGATAACTAGAAAATAATAATAGATTACATAAATCATGGGATCATACGTATCCTAATAGATCTTATAGTATCTTCAGGATATCTTTCTGGTGTCTTGTGGGACACACCGAGCAGCGTCGTGCTCCGTAAGGCTTCATCTTGTGGGCTGGGCCACCCCTAGGGGCGTAGCCCATGTGGTCTGCCATGGGTATCCAGGGTCATACCCCCACAGGAATGCACCTCCAGCAGCAGCATCTATAGTCTCACGGGTACTATTGGTCAACCTATGGTAGAAAGTCTGCATAAGTAGCCAATTCTCCATCCCATGATGAGGACATTCCGCAATGTAATCTTGAAAGCGTTCCCATGCCTCAGGGACAGATTCATCATGTTGCTGTTGAAAACTTGTAATTCTCCCCACGTAGAGCATTGGTCTTGCCTATGGAAAAGAACTTTTCTAGGAAGGCAGTGGAGCAGTTATCCCATGTAGTATTTCTATCTTTGTTGGCATAGAACCATTGCTTTGCCTTCCCTAAGAGTGAGAATGAGAAGAGGCAAAGTAGTATGACATCTTGGGTCACTCCTTTGATGGTAAAAGTGCTACAAATGTCCAGGAAGTGTTGGAGATGTGCATTCGCATCTTCATGTGCCTTTCCACAAAACTGGCTTGCTTGCACCATGTTGATGAGGGCTGGCTTGAGCTTGAGTCCATTGTCTCCAACATTGACTATTGGTCCAGTACGAATGTTGGTTGTACTTAGAGCAGAGAATTCATGGAGAGTCTTGTTAGCCATAGCTTCAAATTCTGATGTTAAGCTTCACCTTATCTGGTTGTCTTCCAATTTTAAAGCTAGGGACTTTCTTGAGTTTAGCTCTAGTCCTCCTGATTAATGCTTCTACATCTTCAACGTAGTTTGTTGGAAGGTCAAAACCTGGTCATACACTACCCTGCATAAGATACAAAAGTAGACAGAACAAGGGTAAACCTGTTTTAAGTAGAGGTTAATGGTTTTTTCTCAATCACATCAATAAGTATAAGTTTATCAATACTTCCTTTGCTTAGCTACCTTCCCCGGCAACTGGCGCCAGAAATACTTGTTGGTATTTATTAACTTGTCACTTGTTTTAGTAGCCACCTATTATAAACCTATATCTCCTAACATTACTTTACTAGGTTGTCATCCCTAGTGATGATGCCAGAGATGCTTTTTGGTACTACATAACATTACTACTAGAATAATACTAAGCAGTTCTTTATCATTTTATGTGACTAGAAAGAATATATAAATATATGAATGAAAAGGGATCTATAAGCGCACTAGATAATATATCATTGTAGCACTTCACCCGAGAGTATTCTAGATACCGTTATTTATATTTTTACCATAGGGATGGTCTAGCATGGACATGCATTGATAACTTATACTATTGATGGAGAAGTAAACCATAACCTAATATTCTATTCATAACAGGGGTAAGTCATAGGATAAGATATATATATATATATATGATAAGTATTGATCAATGATAATGATAAATCACTCAGAGTACTCCTTTCTATGGCATTAGCATGGTCAGGTAGAATATTAGAGGAATAATTCCTAAGTCATTCTTAACTACAAGTCAACCCTGCAGAGAATACAGATTCACCAAAACTAATGGAATTTATTAGTTTAAACCCCTAGACCTTTGTTGGTGATTATATTTATGCCCTTATGCATGTTATATTGACTGGTTTATAATGGTTGTTAACTACCATCAACAATTGGCATGGCATACATCCTTTGCTAAGGACTTGTTTAGTGCATCTAGTCATTCCTCATTTGTTATAAGCTCATTCATAAAAATCAAATGAATTTGATGCTTGTATGGTACCACTATTGCTTCTATGTTTGACTTGATCTAGTGGTAGCATATAACATAGTTGTGGGCTTGTGAACCTAGTGTTTGATCTCGAAAATGAACTATAATTGTTTAACTCAACATGGTACAAGATAACCCTTGAAATGAGGTGTGAAGAAGCTTGTCCTTGGATCAAACCGAGTTAAATATCTTTGGCAAGTGTTCTAGATTGGACCAAATTTTGGGAAAAATGATCCTCACCCCATTGATTGACATTGTTAATATTAACCTATCTAAAATTGAACCTTTGTGGTCATTGATGACAAAAGAGGAGAAGTAATGCACAAAGATAGTGAAAAGATAACAAAGGGGAGAACTTTGACATAGGGGGAGAAATATGACAAAGGAAGGGGATCAATTAAAATTTAAGCACACAAGTAGGGGGAGCAAGCTCATAAACTTCATTGATGCATTTGAGTGTGCATTTTATATGTTTGCTTGCATGGCACAAGTTTTTAAATCAAAATTCCATGCTTGTGTGGTGTATGCTAGTTGTAGGTTTAAATGATGAAATGAAAAACTAGCATGCATAAGTGGTAGTTAGATATGCCTTGCTTTGCTTTCACAAGTGGTACTAGAACCTTGCTTCTAATGTTGATCTCATGAGGTTTCTAGTTCTTGTTTTTGCAAGTGCTATCTAACTAACAATGATGCTAAGGATGGTATATTTGGTGCACTCCGATTGGTATCATGCTTCAAAGGTTCATCTCTTATACCTTAGCATCATTTGGTAGAAATCTGTTCATATCCTTTTACACATGGTAAATATGCTTGGGCAAGCAACATGGATTCAATTGAATTTCAATTCATATCTTTGTGAAAGGGTTATCATCAATTACCAAAAAGGAGGAGATTGAAAGCTCTAGTTTGGTTTTGGTGAATTAATGAAACCCTATGTGCTAACCTATTTACTCTAGTGATCAAGAGATAGGTAGCACATTCCAAGTGATGAAACAAATGAAGATCATGATGTGGTGATGGCATGATGATGATCAAGTGCTTGGACATGGAAAAGAAGAAAGAGAAAAACAAAATGGGCTCAAGGCAAAGGTGAATTCCATAGGGCCATTTTGTTTTGGTGATCAAGACATCTAGTGGGTGCGGTCACATTTAGGATAGATAGTCGTACTATTAAGAGGGGTGAAACTCATATCGAAATACGGTTATTAAAGTTCCACTAAATGTTCTAACTCATTGCATATGCATTTAGATCTAGTAGAGTGCTAACACCCTTGAAAATGTTTGTGAAAACTTGCTAACACATGTGCACAAGGTGATACACTTGGTGGATGGCTCATTTGAGCAAGGGTGGCGAAGTTGGTAAACTCGAGGGGTAGTTTTCCCTCGATCGGACACAACGACCAGACTCGAGCCATGTGTCCGGTTAGTGTTGCGTAGAGGAGGCACACTATCGGTCTATGACCAGATGCTAGGGCAAATGGTGACCTAACGCAATGCTGGTGCGTCCGGTCAGCCCTAACGTATGGTGACATAGGCGACTGAGCGAGCGCGGTGAAGACCTGACGTAGCGGTGTGTCCGATCATGAGAAAACGGATGCATCCTGTCGATGTTTTGCCATTCAGGGAGCTCTCTGGAAGTGACCTGACATGTGGACGCTGGAGTGATCGGTGCGTCCGGTCATTTGTTCAAGGCACATAGGAGTGTATTGACCTAATGCAGTGGTTGTGTATCCAATCGTCCCTCGTGGCGTCCGGCCGTCACTTAAATGATCACGTGACTGGTTTTTGACCATTGGAGATTGGTGGCTGATGTATGAAGGTGGGACACATGGCGATGATCCCATGACCAGACGATGGGCTAGGTGTGTTCAGTCATTCTGATCGACGTGTCCGATCAGCGCGAGTTGGGCTGTTGTGTGAGCCCAACGCGAGTTGGGTGCTTGTCTTCGGCTCCGATCATGGTGATTGTGAGGGGTTCTTGACCTTCCCCTAGTGGAGAGCCAAAAGTACTCTAGTGGATTGCTCGTGGCTTGTGTGATCCTCATCTTGTGTTGGTTGTGCGGCACCCGGTTGTGGGTTTGGCATGTGATGCCAATTAGCGTGTGAACCTCCAAGTGAGTGAATCGCCTACAACGAGGACTAGCTTGCCGGCAAGCAAGTGAACCTCGGTAAAAAATCTTGGTATTCATTATGATTGATTGACTTCATATTGTGATTGGCTTATTCCTCGACACGGCAGGTATAACTCACTATCCATCTCATGTATTTATATTCTTAGTGTAGCTAAGCTCTTTAGTGTAATTAGTTTTGAGAGCTAGCTTGTGTCATGTCTAATGGTTAGTGAGGCTCTTTAGTTAGTCTTTGAGAGCTCACTAACTTAGTGTAGTGACTTAGCCCTTATGTGCCTAGAGACTATAGAGACTAGAATTGTGGTAGGTGGCTTGCATTTTTAGTAGGCAAGCGCAACATTCGCTTTGCCTCATATTTGTTTAACCACTTTGCTTAGTGTTTTTGTAGAAATTTTATAGGCTATTCACCCCTCTAGCCATTAGGACCTTTCACCGTCCTACTTGCCCTTGTTCGGATTAAAATCCACGTGCAGTAAACCTTCGAGTCCTTTGCCATGTGCCCTATAGGTTCTAACCTATTGTTATTCGCTTAGAAAAAAATTACATTCCACCAAGACTGAAATAGCTCAAACTATTATATATTTTTCAACATAGGCAGCACTTCACTTCCTCATTCTTTTGATGCAAGTCACTCGCTACCCTTGTTTTCTCTCTATGGACCACCTCTGTCCCTAAACCAACAATTATGTATTCAAGCCACCACACCCTCTACAAGTCACCTTGACACAGTGCAAGAGCAAGACCACTGTCTCACCCACTCTCTCCTCCACATGGCGTCTAAGCATATATGGCTATATAGCATTACGAAACCATCCAAGTTCCAACATGATAGAAAATTAAATCTTTCGAAGAGTCAAAGTTTTTAAGTTTGAATAGATTTATAGAAAACAATATCAATATTTATATTTCCAAATATGTTTAGTATGAAAATATATTTTATATTATCTAATGCCGCATCATAAATTAATATTAGTATTTTTATACACTTGTCAAACTTTTCCCCATCATTCTGTTGATGATATGTTTGCTTTTGTAAAGTATGATATTGACAATGAGCGTGTGTAGTTTACTAGGTCGCTGGCTTGGCAAGGGCGTCGTCCTTAGTTTTTTAATTGACTTGTTGGGCTGGCCTTCGTGCCTTTGTAATTGTTATTTGGGAGGCCTTAGTGCCTTCTCTTTTTGTTTTGCTGCCTTCGGGCTTTTGTACTATTGCGCTTCTGATGTCCTACTATTGTAATTGTATCTGTTTTGTAATAAACTTTCCCTTGATTGTTTAACTGTGTTTTTCTTATTATAGGTGTTCCTATTAAGATTTTTGAGTAGGCCAAAGGGTTACATTTTCTTGTGCCTTGATTTATATTCTCGCCTTCAGCCTCTTTCTTTTCTGACCGATGTTGAATATGAGTCTGAGCTTTGGCGTGCAGGATCTAGGTGAGTTGGTTTTTGACGTTGGGCGCCTTGCGGAGTCTTTAGTGCTTGTTCTACCACTTAGGCCTCCATCGCTGTTGCTGCTTGGAGTTGATAGGGAAGTTCTAGCACATCGCAGTAGAGGAACTTAGGTTCTCATGTTTGATCTTATCGATGCTACGAAGGCTTTGGCACAATTCGAGCATTCATCGGAGATGCTGGCTTTAATTCTTGCTGCTTCTCAAGAGTCTATAGAGCAATTGGGGCAAGCAACAGAGGTCGAAGAAGCATTTCTTGGAAGCTGGCCCTCGCTTGCACTTAGATTTTCTTGCTTTCGCCTTTGGTTATGCTTGGAGCAGCTGTGCTCCCATTGAACATGGTTGATGTTGGGCTGCACCAGATGGTGTCTTCGGTTGCAGGGGGATGTTACTGAGCCTTCGTGCGATACCCTCCCACAACCTCTAACACTGACTAGCAATTGCCTGAACTCATGTTACACTGGGCCATGCGGAGGCTTTATGACATCGATTGGATGATGCGTTCAACCTGATCATGGCCTTCACCAGGGCAATGCGAGCTGCTGGATTTATGAGTCTTCTCATGATACCTCCTGGTCCCTCAGTTTCTAAGGAAACTCTAGACTCCATCTTTTCTCTATGTTGGCTCTATAGTGTGATGTCTTTTGGCTGGTTCGTTTCCCCTCTGGCACTCTTCTAGGGGAAGTGGTATGGAGATGCACTGACTGGGTCTATTGTGATGGTGGGGTGGCGGGTTTTATAGCATGCCCATTGTACAGTTTTTAATAACTCTTGATGGTTGGCCGGTGTTTATTGCTTGGATATGTTTTAAAGTTGAGATTCCCCTATACCTAGCATATCTTCTGGGCTTTACTATTATTGTACTTTAGCTATTAATTTTAGTGTTTAACTAAAGCCTTGTTAGCAATAAGCCTCTTCCCGATGCCTACGCCGAAGGTAGGTCTTTGTCGGGTTAGTTTTGGCCTTTTTGGACGGTCTGAATAAATCCTTGAAGCCTGAGTATGGATAGGAGTTTGTCAAGATTGCATGCTAATTTAGCCGAGGAGGTCGTTCCATGCTTTAGAGCCCTTGTCTAAAGCCTTGGAGGGTCCTCTGTTTTAATTCTACCGTCGAATATTGTGGCTGCATTGCTAGCCACTTTCGACCTTCGCCTTTTGTGTTGTTTTATTTTTCTTTTTTGGGGGGTTCCTCTTTATATTTTAGAGGGTTTTACATGGAACTTGCCTCATTAAAAACCTCACCTCCGCTTGGAGCCCTTTTTGTGAGGAAAAGAGTGCAAGCCCTTTTGCATGAAAAGTAAAAATGCGAAAAATGAAAAACTTGGTGACCTTCGCTTATAGTTCCGTGGAGGCCACCTTTTTACATTTAGATGTAAAACCTATGCAAACTTTCGATGTTCTAGGTGTGCGTTGTTGTTCTACCTTCGCCGTCGATCAGGTGGAATGACCCAGGTCTTCCGACAGCCTTCGCCAAGTAAGGGCCTTCCCATTTTGGTTGGAGCTTTCCAACATTTTTAGCATTAGGTCTTCTTCTGAGGACTAGGTCACCATCTTGTATGATTTTCCTAATCACTTTGTTGTCTCTCCAATTTCTAGTTTGGTTTTGATACTTTGCAATGTTTTCAACTGCTTCCAATCTTGTACCCTCAATCGTTTCTTTGGATTATTCTTCATCTTCTATGAGTGCCTGCTTTATGACATGGAGGCTCTGATGTCTGGCTGCTTCGGGCAACATTGCTTCTCCACTGTACAAGAGTTTGAATGGTGTGAAGCCTGTTGTTCTAGAGGCTATAGTGTTATGGGACCACACTACCTTTGGTAGTTCCTCTACCCATTTGCCTTTGCGAAGGTTGAATAGAGTGTTTGCTATTGCTGAGAATATTACCCTGTTAGCTCTTTCCACTGTGTTATTTGAGTCTGGGTGGTAGACTGAGGTGAAGGCAACCTTGGTGCCTATACTCTTGTAGAATTCTTTGAAGTTATTCGAGTCGAACTATTTTCCATTATCAACTGTTAGGGTTCTTGGTACTCTAAATCTGTAGATTACGTTCTGCCAGAAGAACTTCTTTACTATTTCTGAAGTGATTTTGGTGATTGGTTTGGCCTCATTCCACCTTGTGAAATATTCTATGGCTACTACTGCAAACTTGTTCCCCCCTTGCAATGGTGGCAGTGGCCCAACTAGGTCCATCCCCCATCTTTGGAGGGGCCAAATGGGTGGGATGAGTTGTACAATAGCTGAAGGTTTTAACTGGTGTGGGGAGGTGCTCTGACATGCTTGGCATGTCTGGACAATCTCTTCTACGTCCCTAATGTGGGTAGGACAATAGAACCCTTGCCTAATGGCTTTTGTAGATAGTGCCCTTGGACCGATGTGTAAGCCGCAAGAACCTAAGTGAATTTCTTGTAGGAGGTTTTTGCCTTCACTTTGAGATATGCACTTGAGCAGCGGTTGGACAGCGCCTTTTTTTGTTTAGTATTCCCTCTACTAGGGTATAGTTTCTTCCTTTCACTGCTATTCTGACTATGCTCGCTTCATCCACTATGTGATGCATGTTATTGATGTAGTCTATGATCAATTGCCTCTAGTCTTTGAATTCAGTGACTAAGATTGTTTTGAATGCCTTTGTCGTGGCCTGCGTTTGTAGCACCCGGTTTTAAAGACAAAACCAGATACACACTATATGTGAGCCCAGGAAGTCAAATCTCACATATAGCCACAAATAAGGGTAATATCAAAAGACAATACTTATTACATAACGTATTAGTAAAAGGAAAATAACCTCAGAGATTAGACAGCGGAAAGTTGACTCCGATCTTCTGGCGAAGACTCCAAATTCACAGGGACGACTAACTGGTTGACCACAAGCCTAACTACTCCAAACCAGCAATCTGGTACCCATCTAGGATTTTTATCCAAGTATAGAAAATAAAGCAAGCGTAAGTACATGTCGTACTTAACAATTATATCATGGGGTTCATGAGGCTCAAAAGGTTGACACTGGTTTACTGCGATTAGCTTTAATAGATCATCTTTTTAGCAATTGGCTGGCAACAAGTTTATCCATAAGCCCATAAACTCATGATCAAGTAAACATGAATAATGTATAGCATAAACAATCAATTATTAGCATCATCATTATCCATTAGTGATCATCTCTATTCCATAAGGGTCCAAGGCCGCTCGTGTCCATGAGCACAGCTGTTATAACAGTTTTACACTCTGTAGAGTTTGTACACGTTCACTGTGAGTTGTGATTTACCCTTTTGCCCGAGATGATCAGCCTCTTGACCCACTACCAAGGAAGGTCGGTAGGGTTCACTATGAAGCCTTTCAAAGGTTTGTCTAACAAGTTAGGGCCGCTAAGGTTTACCCATCAATAAGCATGAACCCCCCTCCAAGTAGTGACTAGCAAGTGCACCTACTTGGCAGACCGAGATCATACCCGTTGGAGCCCCTCTTGCGCCATAAAGGTAACCACTAACAAGCTAGAAAAGGTCCTCATACTGAGCTAAAGCCAGAGCCATATGGCCCTCATAGCTGTACTATAAGTCCCGGATGATCACTTATAGATGAGTCCTTAGGGAGAGGAATCTAGAGCATTTAGAAAGTAGCTAAACACTCTAGCCCCCTGATTCCATGTTACTAAAAAGTCATGTTTTAATGTTTATTGCATATATCATTAGTCAAGTTACAAGATCATGGTTTTGATTAAGCACTAGCAAAAACTATCCCATGTAGTTACCCAAAGGTTTTCAAGGAACAAGATATTAAATATCTAGGATATCCTTAATGGTAACAAGGGAGACACATGCAATATGAATTTAGTGATTAAATATAAATAGGTAACAAGGATGGTCCCATGCTATACTTGCCTTACACACCGATCCTTCGGTAAGCTTTATTCTTTGATGTCTTTCTTCTTCTTCTGGATCACCACGTATATCTCACCGACTAGACAATCGTAGAACACCACACAAACATCCATACACATACATGCATAGCATACAGTTGCATCTATATCAGAACAGTACACCAATCATAGAAAAATAAGTGAAAGAGATTGAAACATGATTCTACGTATCGCTACGTACACATAGTCGCGAGAAGCACGCTAATCGGAGCTACGATGAAAAAGATACATCTACCAAAAGATTTGCTTAATACATGGAAAATAAACTATAGGCTTCATTTATGTTAACTTTATTAATTCATATAGATGAAAGATATTTTATAAACAATATGGATTGATTTAAGTCAATTTTAGATTTAAATTATAAAACAAAAGTAATACAACTTATATTTTATGTATAAAACTCAGTTACATAATCATTAATCAAGATATGATTTAAACTATGATTTTATGAAATGGTAATGTAGTAAACATCATTACTAGTGCGTAGATCTCGTCGTTATGAAACAAACGCAACTTGAACGGACTATTTCGGAGTTTAAATAAATAAGTTACGATTTAAACAAGTTTTTCTATTGTTAAATAATAGATTAAATCTACTCATGAATTTCAAGTGTTGAAAACATTCCTAACGGTTGTATAAACATGTAGAAAACATAAATACGATCCTAACGCAATTTGAATGGATCAAATCGGACTTAAAACGCAAAAGTTACGCATGAAATAAGGTTCAGTGGCATTTCTATGAATATTTGAACTCAAATTTGAATTAAAACAGTTTAAAATCTGAATTTAAATGTACTTTGGACTGGGCACACTAATTCTAGAAAATACAGGGGCCTAACCGAATAAAAATAGGGCTAAAAAATAATTATTTTGAACTGCTACAGACTTTGGGTTATTTTCTTGAAACTCCAGGGGGTAATCTGCAAAACATGCACGGCTGACCGGATGTTGACTCGTGGCTGCTGACTGCGCGACACATGGCGGCTGCTGGTTGGCTCGGTGCACCACGAGGCTCAGTGGACCGGCTGACGCAGCGGGGTGGACCGGGTCTACGGGTCGTTGTGGACCGACAACACAATGAACCGGTATGGTTCAATCGTGGCCGGCCGTGCAAGATCCAACGATGCAGGGTGCTCGGGAGTACTTCCAGCAGTAGCACAGCATCACCGGCGAGGCTGCCATTGCCGGCGGTGAGCCGCGCTTGCGGGTACAGCGTTCTAGCACGGTTTTTGAGGAACGGAGAGCACCAGGAGGCGGAGAAGCTCACCGCGGGGTCGACGGTGGTGGTCACAGTGTCTAGGGAGGTCTTCGAGGCACGGTTCGTCGTCGGCAGTGGCTAGAGAGAAAAAGAGAGGACGGGTGAGGAGAAATCCGGGAAAATTGAGGCCAAAACGATGAACCGTTAGTACCTACGGTCGCGGGAGAGTACTGCGGAGCTCGAGGTCACATCGGCGATGGTGTTCGCTCTCGGGAGGGGAGGGTTCACCGGCGGCAGTTGAGCATGACCATGGAGGGGAAAGGGAGAAGACGGGGCTCGGCTCGGCTTTATAGGCGGGCGGGTGCGGTGAATGGAAGGGGAGCGGGGCGCTGGAGGATTCGATCGCTTTCCATATAAGAGCGCCGGCGCGGTGGCCTTCCAATCGGGCATGCGCCATCGGTGGGGGAGAGAAGGGAAGGGGTGTGGGGAAGAAGGAAGGGGAAGGTGACGTAGCTGATGGGTGGGACCCACGGGCAGTGAGGGGGAAGAGAAGTGCGTGCGGGTGCACGCTGATGAGCGGGCCAACAAGCACGTGCGGCCGTAGGCATTGCGGGCGGCTGACTGGAGCGAGCTGCGTAGGTGGGCTGGCGCACTGAAGGCCGAGTGCTTGCGCGAGGCAGGCCGAGCAGCAGGCCGGTGCGGGAGCAGGCCGGCGCGCGAGGGAGGAAAGGAGTGCGCCTAGGCCGATCAGCAGGCCAGCAGTCCAAGTGGAGGTAGGGAAAGGGAGAAATTGCTGGGCCGAAGGGGAAAAGAAGGGTGGGCCTTCGGGCCAAATGAGAGAGAGGGGTTTTTCTCCTTTTTCTAATTCCTTTTCTATTTTTAGTTTTCCAATCCAAATTCAAATGTAAACCAAATGCAAATTCAAATAGAGTTTGAACATACTCTTCAATTCTAAGCTAAATTCAAAACCAATTCAAGTATGGTTTCAAATATACTTTCCTATTCAATAAAATAAAAAATTCTATTAGGCTTTCCAAGATAAACTTTACAACTTTAAAAATACTTTTATTTCTAATTTTCTTTTCTTTCTTTTCTTTTATTTCAAAGCCATTTTCAACTCTTTTCAAAAACATTCCAAATTACTTTGGAGTTTGGATCAACACCATTCATCATAATAAATAGAATGCAACAGCATGTATGCTCACACATGTTGCTACCTTATGATGAATTTTAAATTAATGAAACTTTTTATTTTCCTATATTTCATGTGCACAAAAATTCCAACTTAAATTATTTTAACTCTATTTCAAGAGAGGCAATTTTTAGGGTGTTACAGCGTTGCTGGTACTTGTAGTACTTGATAAAAGGCTCCATTTGGCATGGGCAAGTTGTTTGCTACCACCTTCGCTAGCTTGTCTGCTTCTACATTTTTTGCTCTTGGTATGTACTGCAAGGTGAATCCTTGGAACCTCCGTTCGAGAGCCCTTACTATGGCCAGGTACTTGGCCAGTTCTAGTTCCCATGCCATGTATTCTTTTTCAACTTGCCCTGCTACGACTCGGGAGTCTATTTTTGCTAGTAGTGTTCTTGCTCCTAGTGCCTTTGCCTTGTTGAGGCCCAATACAAGGCCTTCGTATTCTGCTATATTGTTTGTTGCCTTGAATTCCAACCTTGCTGCGTACTTCGTGCGGAGGGCAGATGGTGCTATCAGAATGGCGGAGGCCCCAGCTCCTAGATGCTTCCAATCCCCATCTATGTAAAGTGTCCAGATTTGGGGCTGGGGCTGTGGGGCTTGTTGTGCCAAACGTGTCTAGTCTGCCATAAAATCTGCCAATGCATGTGACTTGATTGTTGTTCTTGATACATAATTGATTTCAAGCTGGGATAACTCTATTGCCCATTTCCCTATTCTTCCAAAGGCTTCTTTGTTACAGAGTATGTCCCCTAGTGGTTGCAAAGATGGTACTGTAATTTCATGTGCTTGGAAATAGTGCTTCAATTTCCTAGAGGAGATCAACACCGCATACACTATTTTTTCAATTTCTGTGTAGTTTAGCTTTGCTCCTGATAGGGCTTCTAAGATGTAGTAGACTGGTTGTTGAATGACCTTTGACTCTTCTTCTTTTTCTTGGACAAGCACCCCACTGATCGCATGGTCGGTGGCTGCAACATATAACAGCAGTGGTGCTTTCTGTTCTAGCACTGTTACCATGAGTTTAGTAGCCAAATAATTTTTGAGTTGCTGGAAAGCCTTTGATTGTTCTGGCCCCCTATTCTACTTTGTCTTCATGTCTTGAAGCATTGAAGAATGGGAGGCTATGTTTTGCTAACTTTGAGATGAATCTGTTCAGTGCTGCTATTCTTCTAGTGAGTTTTTGGACTTCCTTCTTGGTTGAGGGTTCCACCATCGAAATTATGGTATTTATTTTATCTGGGTTGGCTTTTATGCCTTCGGGTCCTATGATGTAGCCGAGCATTTTACCTCCGCTTATGCCAAAGACACACTTTTCTGGGTTGAGTTTCAGCCCGGCCCCTCCTAGATTGGTGAAAGTTTCCTTTAAATCTGCTATATGGTCTCCTTCGTTCTTGCTCATCACTACAATATCATAAACATAATCTATCATATTTTTCTACAGCTGAGGGCCGAGGACTGCCTTTGTCATCATGGCAAAGGTTGATCCAGCATTTTTTAGTCCTTTAGGCATTCTTGTGTAACAATATGTTTCGAAGGGGGTAGTGAAACTTGTTTTCTCCTCATCTTCTTTTTTGAGCCAGATCTGGTGGTATCCTGAGAAGCAATTTAGGAGAGAGAAATGCTTGCATCCTACTGCTTAGTCAATGGACGTGTCTATCCTTGGTAGTGGGAATAGATCTTTCTTGCATGCTTTGTTTAGATCTGTGAAATATATGCACATTCTCATCTTTCCATTTTTATTTGGCACCAGTACTACATTTGCTAGCCATTCTGAGTACTTGACCTCTCTGATGATGTTTGCGTTTATAAACCTTTGAACTTCAGTTTTTGCTGCTAGGATCCTCTCCTCTAACATTTTCCTTTGTCGTTGCTTCTTTGGTTTTACTTTGGGGTTGATATCAAGGGAGTGTTGTACAATGTCCCTGCTGACCCCTTTCAGGTCAGAGGCTGACTAGGCAAAGATGTCTTTGTTTTTGGCTAAGGTTTCTAAGAGCTCTGCTTCCTCTTCTTCTAACAGGTTGCCTCCAATCATGACTTTCCTGTCTAGGACTGCATCTTCCAGTGGGACTGTCTTCAATTCTTCTTGGTCCTTGAGATCTGTTTTCTCCCTCGGCATGTCTAGAGGCTCCATTGAATTAGCTCTAGCTGCTTCGACGGAGTTGATATTGCGCTGAGATTTGTAGATGGCTCTCTTTACATTTCTTGCTTCCTTCTAGCTGTCATGAACTGTGATGATTCTGTGCAAGGCCGGCATTTTCATACATAGATAACCCATATGAATGGCTATGTTGAATTTGTTTGTGAACCCTCTTCCAAAGATGGCGTTGTAGGGGTAGTAGAGATCTACTACGTCGAAGGTTACATATTCCGTTCTTGCATCTTCTTAACCTCCAAAGGAGACTGGGAGGGATATTTTTCATAACACATCTATCCTCTTCCCTCCAAAGCCAATTAGTGGTGAATCTGAAGGCTGCAACTAATTCCTGCTTAGCTTCACCTAGTCAAAGGCATTTACAAAGATGATATATGTGGAGCTTCCGAAATCTATGAGAACTTTGTTGATTTGCCATCCTACAATGTTGTCCTTGATTACCATGGTGTTGGTATGGGGTAGCTCTCTAGCTGCAAATCTTGTTCTGAAAAGGTGATTGGCATCTTGGACCAATTTGTGTAACGCAGTGGGCCTTGAATTGCTATGTTGTTGACCAACCTAAGGTGATCCTTCTTTTGTTTCTTAGTCTAGAATTCCATCGAGGAGCCCCCGGCTATAGGTAGTATCATGCTAATGGTTGGAAGGGGCATGTGAGGGTTGATTTGGTTCTCTAGGTTAGGTTCATTTTTGTGTGTTGCGAGCTATGTTGTTGGAGGTGGAGGCAATACCTCTAGCTATCTATTATGTATTTGGGATGGCTGGTTGGTCTCAATGAGTGTTATGTGCAGAGGCCTTGGGTTTATGTAAGTGAGGTTGGCCTCCGCGTGTTGGTTGTTAGTTGGCCCCTGTTGTTGGGTGTCTAGTCTCCATGCAGGTAGGAAGTTTGGATAGTAGGCAGCGGCTAGAGTGGATGGGTGAATTTGAGTGGAGTTCAGGCTTGGGTAAATTGGGCAGTATTGTTGCTGAGATGCTGTGAAGGTATGGTTCACCTCTCTATGAGGTTGTTGTGGTGGAGGCTATGGATTTGCTCTGCTTTTTTATCCTTTCATGGGTCTCCTTGGTGTCTGGGTAGTCCCTGGTTATGTGCCCTTTGTTTTCTTCATGAAAGAAACAATACTACCTTCGCTGCCTTTGATTTTGGCTTCTATTCCAATTCCTACCTTGGCTATTTCCCTTGCCTTCGGATTGTCTCAGGGGCATGTTGTTTTGGCCTGCCTTCACTGGTTGTTGCCCTTGTTGGTTGCTTCCTTGCTGTTCTATATTGAAAACTTACTGGTTTTGTGCTTGTTGTGCTTGCAGTTGGCCTTGGTTTTTGTTGCCCTTCTGGGTGTTTCTGTTGTTGCTCTAGAACTTCTTGCTTTAGTTTTATTCTTCTAGTCTTCTACGGAGGTCGTTGTCAGATCTACAATACTTCTCAAATTTGTGGTAGAGGTCTTCGATGGTCCAAGGCTTTTCCCTAGCTAGATGAGCTATGAATGGACCTATGCGAAGGCCTTTGATTGCTGCCTCTATAGCGACATCCTCTGGGACATTTTATGTCTTTGCCTTTATTTGCATGAATTTCTAGAAGTAGTCCTTTAGGGCTTCTCCTTGATTCTGCTTGCATTGAAATAGGTCCATGGAAGTCAAGGATTCACTTATGAACCCCTTGAAATTTGCTAGGATCTTGTCATGGAGGTCCTCCCATGAATAGATAGAACTTGGCCTTAGCATTGAATACTAAACTAGTGCATCACCTTCTGCTATAATGATGAAGGACTTGGCCTACACTGCTTCATTTTCACCAGCGGAAGCTACTGCTGCCTCAAAGCTCATGATGAATTGCCGTGGGTCAGATTTTCCATTGAACTTGGGCAAGGTGATGGGTTTGTAAGAGGAGGGCCAGGGTGAGCTCTGGATACCTTCGGATAGTGGTGATTGAGAATCGATGGTTCTGTGGGTTTGTGGCGAAGTGTAGGGTGTGTCGAAGGTTGGTTGTACTATGGAACATGGTGGGGGGTTGGGTTGGCTTTGGTTTGCTAAGTGCAGTTGGTTGGAGGTGTTGAAGTTGGGTAGCGAAGGCTGCATGCTTTGTATTTTAGCCTATAATACGGCTAGCTGCTACCTGATTTCAACTGCCTAGGCTGATGCTTGGGCTGCTCGTTGACTTGCGACAAAGGCTATTGTGACCCTATCTCTTTCTTACTGCATGCTCTACAGCTGAGCCTACAACTGTTGAAGCTCTTTCTCCAGAGTGGCACTTGGTGCTTGCTACTCCTCGGACGCTAGAGGCTCGTCTTTGACTATGTTCTATTCTTTAGCTTGATTTTCTAAGGCTATGGCATAAGTACTGTGGGCGTTGTGCCTGGGTCACCCTATTGTCAAGGGCTCCACGAGAACCCTAGCGGAAGCTACTCTATTTCTTGCCATCATGGGTCTTGCTCGGCCAACACACAGTGGGCGCCAATGTTGGAAAACGGTGGTTTCCAGTAGGTGGGACTACAAGGAGTTTGCCGAAGCCTTCGCCCAGACAGGTGCCTCGGGCTAAGTCATGTTAGGTGGAAAGTGGGTCTAGACCAACTTAGGGTTTCATAAATGCCTTCAACTACTCCCCCATACAGAGTTTGTGGTCATCTTTTATAGGGCATTGCTTGCTAAGGCTACTCTTTACAATTCTGTCCCTTGATGGTTATAGTACATCCTTAGAATATCCCTACACTAACATAAACTGTTAAGGGTAATTTGGGTGCCTTCTTCTTTGACCACCTTTTCTTGATGGGCCATAACCATGAGTCTGTCTATGGCCCATGGCCTGGCACTACTGCCCTTCAGGAAGTTCCTCGACTGTCTGAGCCTTCATCTAAGGCGGCCTTTGGGTGTACTTGCGTGCTGGCTCTCTATAGCCTTCGTAGGTGCCGCTAGGGCCTCCATTGCTGCCAACCTCCAGGCGCCTTCACTCCGGCTACTAGAGCCTCTGCCTTGGACCTCCTCTAGGCTCCTTTATCATGGCCTCTAGTCCTCCACCCTAATTGGTCAATCAGGTAGAGGCTGACGTCCTCTTTCCCTACACATCATCCACAAAATTTGTTAACCGTTAGCTCTCATCACTACTCCGGTCCCTGACCTCCGCGGCTCACAACCATGTCCCAATAGATTTACAATAAATAAAATATAGTTACTTTGATTTTCTTCATATAGTTGGACTTCATGATAAGTAGAGGAAGGAAACACAATTTTTGATTTATTTTTCAATCAATTTAGTTTTAGTTTAGCCATATTAATAAACTTTTTAATGAGTTTAAGTTTTAAAGTTACATTGATCATAGCCCGCAATGAATTCATAAACTTTTTAATGAGTTTAAGTTTTAAAGTTACATGGTGTAAGGGCAAACCTACCCTATAGGCAAGGTGGGGTGGCCACCCAGCTACTAGATGGTGAACCCCGTTATCCTCTATTCATTGTCCCCTCATCTCCATGATTGCGGCAACATGCAAGTGCAAAGCTTAGCACCACGTCAAGACGATGGCAGTGGTGAAACTAGGCAACTAGGGAAGGAAGAAAATTGTCGAAGAGGTATAAGTTGTTATTTTGTGTTTGCATAGATTAACTAGCATGGTAGGCGCGCTAACGCTGCGTCGACATACTAAGATGTGTGGAAGCAAAGCAGATAGCGACACACATGATTAGTTAATTAATGACATGAATGTGGTATTTCTTTTGCTCATGCAATGGTAGGCTGGCAAATAAGAAAAAACCAAAACACGTACAATTATGTGGCCAAACATTGATAATTTGAATGGAATAAATAAATGATTGAGTTAGAGAAACTCCTGCAGGCTACCTAAACCCACTACCTATCCCACGTTTGGGTAGTGGAGGCAAAAAAGATCCCCTCCAATAGGCTACCCATCAGACTATCTACTTTTGTTGGCCCAACAAATTCCCCCTCCCACTGCCTACTTCTGTTGCGCTAACAAATCACACTACCTATGTTTCTTTGGTTGTTTCCTCTCCCCACAGCGCATCCCACCTTGATGCATGTCACATGCTTCCTCCTAGCTAGTGGCGCCCTGCCCCCATGGGCCTCCCTCACCGGCGATGCCCCTCCCCAACACCGGCAGAGCTCCTCCCCACAGGCAGTGTCCCTCACACGCCAACGGCACCCCTCCCACATAGGCCTCCCTCGCCACAGAGCCCCTCCCACACGGGCCTTTCTCATCGTGGAGCCCCTCCCGACACCGGTGGAGCACCTCATCATCATCTTGAAGCCGGTCATCGCTCCATGGCCACGTCTCGAAGCTACGTCTTCCTCAGCCATCGCGCCTGACCCTGGCACTCCCCATCGGCAAACGACCCTCCTCCCTGCTAGCGCACAACTCAATGGATGGCCCTCGCCAGTGGCGCCTTATAGGGTCAAGATAATTGCGTCGGCTAACTGAAACAAATGCAGAATTAAAACTATCGGTCTACCCAAGACTATACCCCTGTATCTAAGTTCTCAAGCACCTTAAAAGATTCTAATTAAGCAAAAAAAGGTGTCGGGCTAGCTAGAGCTCACCTAATCAATTCTAGTAGCAAGGTCACACACACCTATGTAACTAGTACTTTGGCAACCGGGGGAGCTGCTACACAAACTAGTGAAGTAAAAGCACAAAGCTCCTAAACTCACTAGAAATGCTCAATAACAAGGCTACACAAGCCAAATTAGAGAGAGCAAAATTACTTAGCTACACAAACTAAGCAATGCAACTAACAAGTCTACTCAAACCAAATTAGTTGCGCAAGGGAGTTACTTCTATGCTACACAAGCAAGAAGGTAACTAGCAAGCTACACAAGCTAACTAATTACAAGAGCAACTACACAAGCACAATGTAAATGAAAGTAAATATAAGCTTGTCTGGCAAGGATGCAAACCAACAGGAAGACAAGGATGATACGGTGATTTTTATTCCGAGGTTCATGTGCTTGCCAATACGCTAGTCCTTATTGTGTCGACCGTTCACTTGGTCATTCGGTGGCTAATTGGAATCACACTAAGCCCACACGTTGGGTGCTGCAAGAACCCCATGAACCAAGTGAGCGTAGCTCAATGACACGCTCAACTAGAGTTGCTCTTCGCGGCTCCCGCGGGGCGAGCACAACACCCCTCACAATCACTTCTTTGGAGTACCACACAAGCTTCCGTTCACTTGGTCGTTCGGTGGCTAATTGGAATCACACTAAGCCCACACGTTGGGTGCTGCAAGAACCCCATGAACCAAGTGAGGGTAGCTCAATGACACGCTCAACTAGAGTTGCTCTTCGTGGCTCCTGTGGGGCGAGCACAACACCCCTCACAATCACTTCTCTAGAGTACCGCACAAGCTTCTTGCGTGCTTCAATGGAGACCACCACCAAGCCATTTAGGAGGTGGGAAACTCCAACAAGCACCACCAGCTTGCAACTCGATGACCAAGTGCCACTCGATGCAATCTCACAATGCAATGCACTAGAATCACTCACTCGCAATGGATTCGCACTTCTCGCAACCACAAGTGAGTTAGAGGCTTCTCAAACCAAGCACACACAAGGGAACCACATCCCCAAGGTGCTCAACCTCAGCCAAGCCCAAGCTAGACCTCTATTTATAGCCCCCAAGCCAAATGGAGCCATTGGAGCCTTGGAGCACATTTCTGTGCGGTCACCGGACAGCAACGTGCGGGCACCGGACGAGGGGTGGCGGTGCCCCAACGGTCAAATTGCAATGGCTATTTTAAACTAGCCATTGGACAAGTGGGCACCGGACATAGGGTGGTGGTGCACCGCCCTAATGGGTGGCAGTCAACACCCAAGGCCAAACCCCCAAAATCGGTGCTCTCTGGAAAAATATGGCAGTGCCAGGCACTAGATAGTCCAGTGACCATGGAGGTGCCACCTTCAGCTCAAAACAAAGAACCACTAGCTCAAGGCTGTATAGCTTTTTGTTAGCTTTCCGAAAAGTTCTAGATCATCAAAATCGGAGTTTGGAGCTAAGAGTTATCTCCAAAATACGAAAGGGTATCGCTGCTGCTTTTGGCCACCGCCCCTGGCACCACCCTAGGGTGATGGTGCACTGCCTAGGGGTGGCAGTGCCCTATCCGGTGCACACCAAAAAGGGCACTTGCGACCCTCTACAATGGCTGCGAGTTAGGTTGCAACTTCCGACCCTCGGACAACCAAAACCTTGCCCTTTTCTTCTCCTTTTAACCTCCAAATTCATCTGGTTGATCGAAATCAACTCAAACAACTTCTCCTTTGCAAATGTGCCAACACCACCAAGTGTTCACCATCTTGTGCATGTGTGTTTGTGTTGGCGGTCCTTAACGACCACATCCAACCGCCAATTTATATCCAAAATGGGAGAAATAAACAAACTTTTGACACATATGCTTTTATTATTAACATATTTCCCCATGTATTGGAGACTTAGTGTTTTGCAGGACTTATTTACAAAAAACATGGGAATATGATCAAAATACGCAACACAGGAAAGCATAAAGCAGAAAAGCACAAAGGAGCCAAGCAAAAGCTCACCTACACGCCAAAACTAGGCCGACCACCACTGAGGAAGCAACCCAGGCCCAGCCAGTAGTCCACCAGAGCAAGGTGGTGGCGAGCAGGGCCAGCCCTAGTGCGGCTACACTAGGGGTGCACCTAGGCCCCCACCACTGCCTCCTGGGCCCACTTTGCTCTGGCAGGTTGCATGGCAGCATGCAAAGGCGGCTTAGGCTGGTTTCCTAATTTACCAGTGCTGAAAACCGACCATAGAGTAGTATAAATGTAGGGGTAGTGCTCACCTTTCAACACACCTCATTTGGAGCCTCTACACCTCCACCTCCACTTGTACTCTTTTTACTTTTTAGTAGTATTTGGACCTAGCAAAGCTATCAAGGAGAGCTTGGCTCCTTGGGAGAAAGAGAGAAATCTCGATATGAATACAATGACAATTTCTTCCAAAGTCTTGCTCTCGTATCTACAATATAGTTGTGCTATAGAATTAGAGTATAGTCTACATGTTATAATCTTGATATATGAACTAGCATATAGTTTGTGTGTTATGAGCTTAAGATGTAGAATTCTATGCTTAAACATTCATATAACATGTATGATTAGAAGTAGAGCTAAGTTGAGGTGGCGGTTGTTGACATTTCTTAACATCGCTACCAGGTTTTGTATCCCCGACAATGGCACCAGAAATGCTTGTTGACATTTCATAACGTCGTTACCTCATTTTGCATCCTAGCAATGGCGCCAAAAATGCTTGTTGGTAGTTCTTATGCTCAAGTAGAATATTCTGCAAGCGCATAGAATACTTGTTTACACCAGAATTTGGAAGAAGAGTTACAGAGGTTCGGAAGCTCCTGAAAATCATGTCATCATCAAGGAATTAGCTACGTGGAGATCAGAACTAGTTGATTTGGATGCACTAGAGTCAGCTTTCTTCAGATAGCGCCAGCAGATGACGACAGAGGCTACGATCGGCGCTAGGACGAGACATACTGGACTCTATAAAAAGGGAAAGATTAGAGTCCAAGTTATCTTAAATTAAGAATATTTTCATTATACCAAAGATTGTATTGAGTCATACTCGAGTAAGGTTCTTGTTTAGACTCCGGGTATAAATACCAAACCCTGGCTATTATAAAGACAACAATCAATCAAATACAAAGTCAATTACTTTTTTTGGCTCCGGCCACCCGTTAGGAGTAGGAGTAGAGTAGATCTCAGTGAGTTCTTCAGTGAGTATAGCTATATTGATCCGGTCGACCTCCACTACTAGTCTGTAAGTACCATCATGGTTTATACCTCTGTTCGTATGGCTGCATCGATCCGGTCAAACCCCACTGCGACTCTGGTATAGGCTAGTTATCGATTCTTGTCTAATTCAAGTATGGCCTGTGTGATTCTGCCTCACACCCCACTGCTTGAATTAGATCAAGGTCAAGTTATCAGCTCTACCTTAGTATGGCAGTCTTTGGTAGATTCATTAAGTTACCGATATTGCTTATTGCTTTCATTGTTTATCTAATTACAGTAATATCACTCTGCTCGATTGAGATTGATCTGGATCGGCCTTATATCTTGTTTAACTCATCGTTTGCTGATCTAAAACTGGTCTAATCTATATCTTAAGTGATGAGCTATGTTTTTTATTAGCTATTTTGCATCAATCTTAATCATGCATAGCGTACGGTTAAGGCATGTCCGATCTTGAGTACATCTATTAGTTAATGAAAACCGTTCCATGGCCCATCATCATGGCCTGTAGGATTCTGCCTCTCACCCCACTATTGGCACCGTGGAGTGGGGATCATTAGTTAGTAGACCTAATCCTGAGAAGGCATGACCTTAACTGTGCACTATGCCTGAATTGGTAGTTTAGCCAATATCAAATGCTTTCACGAATAGTTCACATTACGAGATCATTGAAGTAGAGATAAGTTGAAAGATGCGTTAGCCCCATGATCTTGTTATGGTATTATGGCCTGCATGATTATGCCTCATGCCCCACTGATATTAGTAATGAGTTAGGGTCATCGAGTCTATTGTTGTTTCTACGGCCTGCATGATTCTGGCTCATGACCCACTGGTCATGGCGATAGATGAAATCTAACATGTTCATTAGATTTAACTTTATTAAATGGTTAAGAGGTGTTGAGTTGTTTCTTTAAATAAAAGGAGTTTGGTTATTTGTAATCATTGGCTTAGTATAAACCAATCATCATTGATATCTTATTGCCATTGATTAATATTTGCTTAAATAACATTTATCCTGAATGATAACCGATCCTTCTTATACAACCCCATGAGCTTTAATCGATTCATTCTTGTAAACATGCTGGGATCAGCTATTTAGTCGATTTCCTCTCATATTGGCTCTTAGAGCCGCACATTCAGGACTATCTGGCAACACCGACATGTTCCGCCCTTAATTACTGATAAGCTTTCTCTCCTTGTCAATTGTAGGGTCAAATTGACTGGTATGTCTTGGGAGGATTACGTAGGATCGACCACCCTTGCGCTGAAGCCAGGCGGATCTGCTCCATCGAGCGGACCCTTTCGGCTTGCTGCGTGTGTCCTCAGCATGGAGGCGAAAATTCTATGTGGACATATGTTTCTGGCACGCCTGGTGGGACACCACAATCGTCATGGCGGCTCGCAACAACGATAACATCCTTATGGTACACTATGAAGACCTACCTGATGAGGATAAGGATACCATTGGCAAGGCTACAGAAGAATTTCAGAAGAAGTGTTTGTTGTCCTACACCAAAACACATGATAGCACAATTATTCAGAAATTTTCACTACCAAGAGTTCTACTACATGGGCAGATAGATACAATTGAAGTTAAAGACAGGCATTTCTTTACAGAAGCCATAGACAAATCTATTCGTGATGCCATATCAAGTCGCAATGAAGCTTTTGTTGACGCATTTCATAGCGCCATGAAAGAGGTGATTCATGGGATTCCAGTTGGTTAGGTTGGATCGACTTGTTACAATATTCTAGATCCGTCGACTCAAGGGACTAATCAAGTCGGTACCAGCCATCAAGAAGTAGTACCAGCTGGTAATGGTGATGTACAGGCACTTCAAGGTTCATCGGAACAAACTCTAGGCACTACTACAAATCAGGTATAGTATAATCCTGGACCATCAATATAGCATGTACAATAGCCGATGGGGCAAAGTTAGAACTAGATGATCAATTTTGGCACATCAAGCCACATACCATCATCGGCTCAAAAAATAGCACCATCAATTCAGAAGATCCGTAGAGATAGATCCTTATGTCTATAATCAAAGACTTCAAGCAGCAAGCTAGCAAAGGACCCAACAGATTGAGATTCCACAAGGCTATCACTATGGCACGGATTATAACACCCTCCACATGATGCCAAATCTAGGATATCAAGGCACACGAGATTTCAATCCACAGATGGGTCAGCAAGTACCAAGAAATCCAAATCCACAAGCTAATGAGTTGCTACTGAAGGTGACCAACATGATGAAGAATCAGTTCGGTTTGAAGCCGAAGGGGCTGACCTTTTCATACAAACATCCATATCCATAATGGTATGATTTGGTCGCTCTTCCTACAAATTATAGGCTCCCAGAGTTCGCCAAGTTCACTGGTCAAGACAGTACAAGCACAATAGAACATGTCAGTCGATATCTTACACAATTGGGTGAAGCATCAGTTGAGGATGCCCATCGGGTTCATTTTTTCTCCTTATCCCTATCGGGGCCAGCCTTCAATTGGTTCTCATCACTACCAGTCAACTCCATTACCAATTGGGCCGACCTGGAGAAGAAGTTTCATACATATTTTTACTTTGGGACTGGAGAAAAGAAGATCACCAATCTGACGACCATGAGACAAAGGACTAATGAATCGAGCACTAAGTTTCTTCAGAGATTCCAAGAGACTAGGAATTTGTGCTTCTCATTGAGTTTGGCCAATGATCAGCTAGCTGCTTTAGCTATCCAAGGAATGCTGCCAATGTAGAAGGAAAAGCTGCTAGGACAAGAATTTGACAACTTGGGTCAATTGGCTCAATGAGTAGCAGCGCTCAACAGCCAATTCCAGAGTATGTGCAGAGACACTCGATTCTAGAAGAATACCATCGTAGCCGAAGCTTATGATCCATACTCAGCAGATGACGGCTATGAAGATGAAGAAGAGGAGGTTGCTGCAGCTGAATGGAATTGGAGCAAGAAAACAGTAATGGTGCCAAATCCTTGGAGAAGAGGAGTCGAGGAAAGCTATGACTTTGATGTCATGAAACCGGACAATCTCTTTGACTTTTTACTTGAGAAGGGCTAGATCAAATTGCCGGACAATCATGTTATGTTGCCCCCTGAACAGTTAAAGAATAAGAAGTTGTGCAAGTTCCATAATGCTACTTCTCATTCCACTAATGAGTGCAGAATTTTCCGATAGCATATACAGAGGGCTATTCAGCAAGGGAGACTCAAGTTTGATACGCCTTGGAAGATGAAAGTTGATGATAATCCTTTCCCAGGAGATCAAAATATGGTTGATGTTGGGATATTCAAAGGAAAAACTAAGGTCCTAACATTGGCCAAATCAAGAAAAGATGGAACAGTCGATCCCAAGATATAGATATCGGCTGATGAATACAGAGAGGTTAAAAAACGTCGTGATCAGCGGAAGAGCCGATATAAACAGGGGGAAACGACAAAGGATGGAGCAACGAGGCCATGAGTCACATCTTGGATCATGTTGAATAAGTGGCAGTGGCAGAAGGAAAAAGATCATTAGCAATGGTTAGAGGATCAAAAATACCAGCGTCAACTAGAAGAAGAAAGGTATGAAAGGAAGCAAGCTAAATGGCACTGGAATTGTCCTTTCTTCAGATACTACTGGAACGAAGGTTTAAAATTGTCTACCAGACATGACTATCTGGAATGCAGTAATCAATATTGGGAGTTTAGGCAATCTCAAATCAACCATCGGTCTATCCATGCCCAGAATACATATCATCATAATAACATGGATCAGCGCTTAAAAAATAAAAGTATTCATGATCGACTTGGAAGGAGAGTTGTTGACCAAGACTGGGCTGATCATGAAGAAGGAAACAATCAGAGGGAACATGTTTGGTAGGAAGGCCAATGGTGACCCAGAGGTTTAACAAGGAGCTAGAAGAGAAGAATGCAACGCCTAAGGAATAAGGAGTTGGAACAGACTCAAGCATCCAGTAAAACTCAAGTATGGCATGCCAAGCAAATAGCCAATAGAAAGCAACCATCATCTAATATTCGAATGGTTTTTTAGTTGCCGTCAGAGTTCAGAGTCAATGGTGAAAGCCCACAGCTGATCTAAGCAGTCGGCTTTGAAAGTTTGTTTTAATGGATAATCCAATAGATGGTACAGATGGTAAACTAGGACATGGCTTCACGTCGGCTGATGAATTGGAAGAAGTGGATATTGGCTCTAGAGACAGACCTAGGCCGACCTATGTAAGTGCTAAATTGGATCCAGAGTATAAGCAGGAATTAATTAATTTATTGATAGAGTTTAAAGAATGCTTTGCTTGGGAATACTACAAAATGCCTGGTTTAGACCGGTCAATTATTGAGCATCAGTTGCCAATCAAACCTGGATATCGGCCATTCAAGCAAGCTCTAAGGAGATTCAATCTGAACATGCTTAATGATATTAAAAAAGAGACTGAAAGGCTACTGGAGGTGAAGTTCATCCGACCATGCCGATATGCAGAGTGGATATCGAATGTTGTCCCTGTATATAAGAAGAATGGAAAATTAAGAGTTTGCATTGATTTTAGGGATCTGAACAAAGCCACACCCATGGATGGTTATCCAATGCCGATAGCCGATATGTTAGTAGATGCAGCAGCCGGACACAAGGTTATTAGCTTCATGGACGGCAATGCAAGGTACAACCAAATTTTCATGGCTGAAGAGGACATAGCGAAGACCACTTTTAGGTACCCCTGGCGCAATCGGTTTGTTCGAATGGGTTGTGATGACCTTCAGCCTAAAGAATGCTGGTGCCACTTATCAAAGGGCAATGAATTATATTTTTCATAAGTTGATCGGCAGGATTGTTGAAATCTACCTTGATGATATGATGATAAAATCAAAAGGATGCAAAGAGCATCTAGTTGATTTGTGGGAGACTCTAGAATGCATGAGAACACATGGTCTGAAGATGAATCCTAATAAGTGTGCCTTTGGGGTATTAGCCGGACAATTCTTGGGTTTTATGGTCCATGAGAGAGGGATTGAGGTCGATAAGAAGAGCATGAAAGCAATTGATGATGCGGTGCCCCGACTACTAAGACAGAGTTGCAATCTTTGCTTGGCAAGATTAATTTCATCAGAAGGTTTATTTCAAATTTGTCGGAAAGGGTTCTTCTGTTTTCTCCCTTGTTGAAATTAAAGAATGATCAAGAATTCAGATGGGGTGACATACAATAGAAGGCATTTGAAGAGATAAAAGAGTATATGAAGCGTCCACCCGTGCTAGTTCCTCCGTAGCAGGGTAAGCCTTACAAGTTGTACATATCGGCCGATGACAAAACAATTGGATCAGACCTGATGCAAGAGTTTGAAGGAAAGGAGCGAGTGGTTTTCTATCTAAGCAGGAAACTTCTAGATCCAGAAACAAGATATTCTCCCACCAAAAAGCTATGCTTATGCTTATATTTCTCTTGCACCAAGTTGAGGCATTACTTATTGTTGGCTGAATGTACGGTTGTTTCCAAGGCTGACGTAATTAAGCACATGTTATCACTGCCAATACTAAATGGGAGAGTGGGAAAATGGATTCTTGTGTTATTAGCGTTTGACTTGAGGTATGAATCAGCTAAAGCAGTCAAAGGGTAGGTAATAGCCGATTTTGTCACCCAGCATCGTAAACCAAGCATGAATTATGTAGAGCCAGTACCTTGGATGTTATTCTTCGATGGATCATCTTGCAAGCAAGGTGGTGGCATTGGTATTGTTATTATTTCGCCTCGGGGGGCAAATTTTGAGTTTGCCTTTCCAACCGAGCCAATGGTTAACAACAATCAGGCAGAATATGAGGCTATTCTAAGAGGGATTCAACTTCTTCATGAGGTAAAGGCCGAAGCAATTGAAATATTTGGAGACTCACTATTAATTATTAATCAGTTGATCGGCCTATACGAGTGCAAGGAAGACACTTTGAGGAGATATTATGACAAGTGTCGGAGATTGCTCAAAGAGTTTCCTCATGTCTCATTTCAACACATTCCAATGGCACAAAATCAAGAAGCTAACTGTTTGGCTCAAAGTGCATCAGGTTATCGAGTAATTCAAGAAATCTTGAGCAATGAAACCTTGGATAATGACTGGAGAGTTGAGATAGTAGACTACCTTAGAGATCTGTCATGAAAAGTTACCAGAAAGCTAAGGTATAAATCGACTAAATACGTTTTGCTGGATGATCAGCTGTATTACAAAATGATCGATGAAGCCTTACTCAAATGTCTAAATCAAGAAGAGGCTAAGGTGTTGATGGGCAATGTACATGAAGGGACATGTGGAGCTCATCAATCGGCTTATAAGATGAAATAGATTATCCGCACAACTGGATATTTTTTACCAACAATATTAGAAGATTATTTTGAATATTACAAGGGATGCCAAGACTATCAATGTTTTGGTAATATTCAGAAGTTGCCTGCATCGGCCATGAACCCAATAATCAAGCCATGGCCATTTCGGGGTTGGGGAATTGATTTAATTGGCCAGATCTTTCCACCCTCAAGCAAGGGACATAAGTTCATATTGGTAGCAACAGATTACTTCACCAAGTGGGTTGAAGCAGTCCCCTTGAAAGCAGTAACTTCAAAAAACATGGTTGATTTTGTCAAGGAGCATATTGTGTATCGTTTTGGGATTTCTCAAACCATCACTACCGATCAAGGGACCATGTTCACATCAAAAGAATTCAGAGAATTTGTTGCCAGTATGGGGATCAAGCTGCTAAATTCGTCTCCTTACTATGCTTAGGCTAATGGTCAGGCAGAGGCGTCCAATCATATTATGATTAAGCTGATCAAGAAGAAAATTGAGGAACAGCCCAAGAAGTGGCATTCAACCTTAATGAGGCACTATGGGCATATATGGTGGCCTATCATGGATCAATTAAAACATCACCTTCTGAGCTTGTGTATGGCCATAACGTAGTCCTTCCTTGGGAAATGCAGACCAGATCGAGGCGTGTTATGTTACAAAATGATTTGACAGCCAAAGTCTACAAAGATCTTATGATGGACGACTTAGAAGACTTAAGTTGCCTTCGGCTGCGCGCTCTTGAAAATATTGAAGCCAATAAATTGAGGGTCGCAAAATATTACAATAAAAGGGTCAAGAATAAGCAATTTTTTAAGGAGATTTGGTGTGGAAAGTGAAATTGCCGATCGGGTTAAAGGACAGTAAGTTTGGCAAATGGTCACCCAATTGGGAAGGGCCTTATCGGATCAAACGTTGTGTGCCTAGTAATGCTTATATTTTGGAGACACTAGGAGGAGAAGAAGAGTTTGGCTGAGCAATCAATGGGAAATATCTAAAGAAATATTATCCCAGCGTTTGGATTAACACTTAAGTAGCTGATTTGTTCGGTCAACAACTCTAATAGCCGATATCAAAAAGGTATCGCCTCTAGTACAAAAAATGAACCCAAAGGAAAAGAAGCCGGTACGATGCGTATCGCCTATAGGGGGAAAGAAAACATGGATGAAGTGATACGTATAATATGAAATAAGAGACGAAGGAATTGTTTGCTAAAAATCACCTATTACAAGCTATGGGCCAAAAAACAATTTGCTCACTACATCATCGGCCAAAGTATTGAAAGCTACAGAGTTGGTGGCACTAAAGAATTCCTCAATCAAACACTCATCATCCTCGGGAGGCACTGCATCTGGAAAACCATGAGGAAGGAGCCAAAGATTGTGACCTATGCGGGCTTATGCAGTAGCCAACGCTGTGGCAACACCATGATGAACACCATGGAGAGCAACCTCCTTGACGTGGTTTGGGATGTCATGCAAGCGGATTACCGGAACGGCGCCCCTGGCATTGACAAATCCTGTTGCGTGGTCTATGGCTGTTCGAAGGCTTTCCAACTGGGTAGTTAGATCTAAAAAATTCAATGGAAGGATTGATCAGAAGGTCTCGGAGGCAAAGTTAAGGAAAAGCGAAAGAAATTGCGGTAGCCATCTTACCTGTGATTCTGACTTCAGCCCTGGCCAATTGTTCCCTTAGATCAGCCTTAGAGGACGATCAGATTTGAATCATGGCTAGAGCCGACTCCGCGAGGGAAAGACAGTTGGTTAAACTTTGATCAGTCCGATCAATGGAAGTGACTATATCATCATTATCGATCTGCCTCCTTGGACAACTGGGAAGCTGGTGATGAGTCAGTGTTGAAGACGATATTGAAGGTTGAACCAAGTCGACCCTATGCTCTGGGGCGGTGGAGACATCCTGAGTAGCGCCTTCTCGACGATGAAGACGCTGGCGCGATAATGCAGACCTGTTAAGAACTTCCTCAGCAAGCCTCTTGCTATTCTCCATGATCTCAAACCTATAGAAAAGTAGGGACTATGTTAAAGACATAGGAGGTTTGAGACGAGACGGGTAGTTTTCTGAGCCCCAGCCATGGCCCGCATATATAGCCCAAGGAGGCGAGAAGATAGATTTCGCCAAGGGTATGAAAACTAAAAATAGATATGGAAACGGATTGGCACTCTGGAATTTCAGGGGAGAGATAATGAAGAGATAACAGATTCGGACTTATTGCTTCCCCAGATTACAAAACGTCGTGGGATGGATGCGAAGAATTTATATTTAATCGGAAACCAACCCACCAAGACTTCTTTGGATTGAAGGAAGTCTGGGCCCCCACAAGGCCGAAGGTCATCATGAACCAGGTTACATCAGCCGGATAATGGAATTCTACCATGAGAAGGGGAAAGGACGCCCGCTTGGCAGATTGGGAACTACGGGAAAGAAGTCTGTGGCTCTCTCAGTGGGCGTTTGATGAAGCAAACAAGGGGAAAGTGTCCACACATTTTAGCCCTTGCAAACATTAGAATAGCTTTGCGAGCATGGAGAGAAGACTCAGGTGGTATCACAAGACTTCTTCTTGCTGCAATAGCTAATCCTCTTGCTCGACAAGGCACTAGAATGAGCGACACAATCGCCCTATACACAAGAATTCTTCTAGCCACTCAAAACCTTCATAGCAAAAGATGGACCATGGAGGGTCTGGCAAAGTCAGAGCTCGAAAGGGTAGGTAGAAGAGAAACATAGCTGAATTGTTAAGCTGCTCTCACTAGGGGCAGATAGGCATTTTATAGTCGGCATGGGAGGATGAATCCAAGTGCCCATGAAGCGATGATGCTCTCATAAAAGTTGTGAAGCATGGGCTCATGTGCTGACATAGGCAGCGACAAATAGTAGACCCTAGATCAAGATTCTCTACCCATGACTACAGACCCATTGAAGATGAAGACATGATAATTTTGGAATAAAATTACTTTTATTCCAAAATTGGGGGGCATGTGTTTACACTAGAATTTGGAAGAAAAGTTACAGGGGTTCAAAAGCTCTCGAAAATTATGTCATCATCAAGGAATCAGCTACGTGGAGATTGGAACTAGTTGATTCGGATGCACTAGAGTCGGCTTTCTTCAGATAGCACCAACAGATGACGACAGAGGATATGATCGGCACTGGGACGAGACATACTGGACTCTACAAAAAGGGAAAGATTAGAGTCCAAATTATCTTAAATTAGGAATATTTTCATTATACCAAAGATTGTATTGAGTCATACTCGAGTAAGGTTCATGTTTAGACTTCGGGTATAAATACCAAACCCCGGCTATTGTAAAGACAACAATCAATCAAATACAAAGTCAATTACTTTTTTCGGCTCTAGCCACCCCTTAGGAGTAGGAGTAGAGTACATCTCAGCGAGTTCTTTAGCGAGTATGGCTACATCAATCCGGTTGACCTCCACTGCTTGTCTGTAAGTACCATCATGGTTTATACCTCTGTTCGTATAGCTGCATCGATCCGGTCGACCCTCACTGCAACTCTAGTATAGGCTAGTTATCGATTCTTGTCTAATTCAAGTATGGCATGTGTGATTCTGCCTCACACCCCACTGCTTGAATTAGATCAAGGTCAAGTTATCGGCTCTACCTTAGTATGGCAGTCTTTGGTAGATTCATTAAGTTACCGATATTGCTTATTGCTTTCATTATTTATCTAATTATAGCAATATCACTCTGCCTGATTGAGATTGATCTGGATCGGCCTTATATCTTGTTTAACTCATTGTTTGCTAATCTAAAACTGATCTAATCTACATCTTAAGCGGTGAGTTATGTTTTTTATTGGTTGTTTTGCGTCAATCTTAATCATGCATAGCATGCGGTTAAGGCATGTTCGATCTTGAGTAGATCTATTAGTTAATGAAAATCGTTCCATGGCCCATCATCATGGCCTGTGGGATTTTGCCTCTCACCCCACTGTTGGCACCGTGGAGTGGGGATCGTTAGTTAGTAGACCTGTTCCTGAGAAGGCATGACCTTAACTGTGCACTATGCCTGAATTGGCTGTTTAGCCAATATCAAATGCTTTCATGAACAGTTCACATTATGAGATCATTGAAGTAGAGATAAGTTGAAAGATGCGTTAGCCCCATGATCTTGTTATGGTATTACGGCCTGCATGATTATGCCTCATGCCCCACTGATATTAGTAATGAGTTAGGGTCGTCGAGTCTATTATTGTTTCTATGGCCTACATGATTCTGGCTCATGACCCACTGGTCATGGCAATAGATGAAATCTAACATGTTCATTAGATTTAACTTTATTAAATGGTTAAGAGGTGTTGAGTTGTTTCTTTAAATAAAAGGAGTTCGGTTATTTGTAATCATTGGCTCAGTATAAACCAATCATCATTGATATCTTATTGCCATTGATTAATATTTGCTTAAATAACATTTATCCTGAATGATAACCGATCCTTCTTATACAACCCCATGAGCTTTAATCGATTCATTCTTGTGAACATGCTGGGATCGGCTATTTAGTCGATTTTCTCTCATATTGTCTCTCAGAGCTACACATTCGGGACTGTCTGGCAACACCGGCATGTTCCACCCATAATTACTGATAAGCTTTCTCTCCTTGTCAATTGCAGGGTCAAATTGACTGGCACGTCTTGGGAGAATTGCATAGGATCGACCACCCTTGCGCTAAAGCCAGGCAGATCTGCTCCATTGAGCGGACCCTTCTAGCTTGCTACGTGTGTCCTCAGCACAAAGGTGAAAATTCTGTGTTGACAATACTGTTGTAGCATTTCACCCAGAAGTATTCCAGGGTATCGTATTTATCCACAGGGAAGCAATGGTTAAAGAAGGTGATAGTTAACCATCATGGATATACTAACTTAGTATACCGACTAGATTAAAGTGGGAGTAAGTAATATACGATAAAATAGTGTGACACATAAGAAGTTCTACTGTAGAAAGGATAAAGTGAAAGCATAGCTAAATGGGAGGACAATGAGTGAGGGAGTTTCCTAAGTTCTTTTCTATATTCTAGAGCAGACCAGATGGGATAACTAGGAATGGGTAAGACATAGCAATCACAATAACACTTTGGAACAATGGTACCTTTTTGACCCTCAAAGGTGGTGAGAAAGAGTAGTCGGGGGAAGGCTGCCAAAAAGCTCTATGAAAACACCAATCTGAACATGGTGGATTGCAAAGGCCTTACAGAGCTATCACCTCTAGGGCTACCACAACTATCCATTGGATTGGGCACAAACTCAGGTAAACACTAGCCTAGACACCATGTCTACACTAACAATTACTACTCTAGTCACGATCTATAACTAGAGCACTCGATGCGAGCGAAGATCCTATGCTAAGGTGAGATATAGCTATACTAACAACACTTAGCTAAACAACTAACAGCGTGTTCGGTTGGTCACATTCTAGTTTGTTTTAGCTTATTCTCTCTCACAGAACACTATTGAATTAGGCGAAATTAGCCACAACTGGATCAGCCAAACAGGCCCTAAGGCATGAACTAGATAAACATGAAAGGCATACAAGTAAATAGAGAAGATAAATATATTAAAGCAAGAATCTTACAGAGGAAAGATACAAGAGCATACCAGACCTCCAAAGACTCCTCTAGAACCCTAGCATAGTTCAACTCTCCCTAGCTCCCAACTCACTATTCTACTTCTACATCTTGAGAAAGTAGAGAGAGCTTCTCTTGTGGAGTGTGTTACAAGTGAGGGCTGAGGGTCCTATTTATAGCCTAAGGTGGAGTAGGGGCTACTCCATCGTCACGTCAGCAATCCACGTGATGTCCTCTCCTTGCACTTGGATCAAACCGCCAATGAAACCAACTTAACCAACGCTTGGGATGCCTCACACTTGTGCTTATTTGCATGTTGTCCAAAGGAGAGGCGGTGGAGCGAAAGTGGGGCTCCGGGCGGTGCCCCACCCACATCGCTCAGCAGCCCACTGTAGAGTGGGCCCTCCTCCTTTGGTGTGGTGGCCCCCTAGGTGATGTAGAGTGTGGGTATGCATGAGATTTTGTCCATTTGAACACCGTCACATGCATGGTGACTCCCACAATCCACGTGATGCTTCATTCGGACCCTTGATCATGCACCGACTTTGAATCAATGGTGGACGAAGCTTGGGAGTGTGTTTCTTGCACCTGGAGTGATAAGTGACGTGGTAGGGAGCCAAGGGGCGCCGAGCAGTGCCAAGTGGGGCCGGCTGGCCCAACCAAGTGGGCCCAAAGCCCCCTGCCACGTCCACTTGCCTTCTATTGCTTGGTTTTTGACATTTTTGTATAGTTTTCCTGCATGAGCAAAGATCTCCAAGTACAAGTGGAAATAGGTTAATTATAAACATAAAATCACTACCTATGTTGTTGTTTACTCCCATGTTTGGTGCAATGTTGATCGTCAAGATAGGCATTTAGTGACCATCAACAGTAGTTCGTCGTTCCTTCGGGTTTGCCTATGTCCTATGCTTGTCGATCCATAGGGTCAGAGTCTCGAGAGGATATGGGTAGTTTGTTTGTACACGGGCGTGGTGCTTGGTGCACGGGAACCTTCAGATATGATGGTACTCCTCGGTTGAGAGGTAGGCAGCAGGTGGTGATAGCCCTATCCGTCCCTTGTAACCCCCCACATTTGGGTATTACATAGTAGTCTTAAAGTCTATCATGCTTGCTGGCAGACTAGTGCTCGAAGATCTCCCTGTTTATCTTACACTTAGGCCTAACTCTAACCATGTAATTTGTATGATCATCGACTGTTCTTTGCACAACTATATTAGAATATGCCTGCTCCACTTAGGAACATTCTTTTATTCTTTGATTTCCTTTTATCCTTGAGGTTGGCCCAAATGTGTGTCCACTATCCTTGAATTGCCATTTTTACCCCTGTCATAGACTATTGGTTCACTATGCAAGTATGTAATATTGTTCATATACATGCTAGACTCTTACACCTTGCCTTCCTTTGGGAAAATATAAATAATGATACCCTGAATATTTTTGGGTGAAATGATACAATGATAGATCCATGCGCTTGCGGATATTTTCTGTAATCGTTAAGAACTATCGTGTTGGTGTTCCTTGTCGTCATTGCTAAGATTTATCCAAATCTTAGTGATGGTGCTAAGAAATACCAACTAGCGTTTCTGGTGCCACTGCTAGGGATGGATTCTATTTCCAAACCTAGTAGTGACACTAAGAAACGCCAACAAGCATTTCTGGTGCCATTGTAGGGGATGGATTCCATCTCCACACTTGGTGATTGCGTTAAGAAATGCCAACAAGCATTTCTAGCGCCATTGGTAGGGAAGGCATAGGTTAAAAGAATCTAGTAGGACATGATCATGATCATATACATGTAATGGTAGCTATAGTTTATGTAGGCTAACTCTACTTGTTTTCTTCCTATTGTGGATGAAAACAGGATAGTGTATGACCAGTTTCGTCGTGCTAGAAAATTACATCGATAATCCAGAGGTGCTCCTAAGGAAGAACAGGTCTGTACTGCTTCTTCCTCCGCTACTCTGCCGGTAGTTAAACCAATCACCCCACCACCATTCACTACCTCACTCCTAGCCAAGTCACTCCATGCCTACTCCACCTCCGTTGTTGCCAATGTGCCCATTGGGCCAGCTGTCAATATGGGCACTGGAAACTTTGAGCTTCGGACTGGCCTGATCATGATGGTGTAGGAAAACTAGTTCTATGGTTTGCCTAGTGAGGACACGAACGCACACCTCCAACACTTCCTTGAGCTGTGTGACACCATAGTCATAAAAGACAATGCACCAGCAAGCATTAGGCTCTGTCTGTTTCCCTTCTCCCTCGCGGGGAAGGCAAAACAACAGTTCTATAAGGAAAAGGAAGCAGTCAACACGTGGGAAAATGTTTCGCGTTGTTCCTCGTGAAGTTTTTTCCCATGGACAAAACCAATGCCCTAAGGGGGAAATTTTAAATTTCCAGCATACTTCAATGGAATCTATCCCCGAGGCATGGGAGAGGCTACAGGATTACATCCCGGCATGCCCACACCACGGGATGGAGAATTGGCTCATGCTCCAAAACTTCTACGAATGGCTGACACACATGTCAAAGGGGCACATAGATGTCGTTGCTGGAAGCGCGTTTCTTTCACTCACCATCGATGAAGCCATGGCTCTCATCGAGAAAATGGTGTCTCATCAAAGCTGGGGGAGGAAAGAAAACAACAAAAAGGCAAGCATACCATGAAGGAGATGGATATGCTTGCCACAAAAATGGATTTGTTGTGAATAGACTTGACGAGCGTGCCACCGACAAAGAAGTTATGAAAGGCACCGTCAAGGCCATGGACTCACAAATGACTTGCGAAGTCTGTGGTGAAGTCAGACACTTGGGGAACAACTGCCCCGAGACCTGTGAAGACACTACATACATCAACAACGGGTTTGGACAGAATAACAACAGGTGGAACAATCAATCCTGCCCGCAAGGAGGTAACAATAATTTCAATTCAAATCAACCCTCCTTGAAGGACCTAGTTTTGGATCAAGCTAACATAAATGAAAATATCACTAAAAGTTAATGTTTAATGATAAAATGATTGAAAATATAAATACTAAAATTGAGGGTTTAGCTTCTTCTGTTAAGAACCAATTGAGATTTAATAAAATGATAGAAACATAGTTAGCTCAGATAGCAGCCGCTATACCTATTTCTGATTCAGGAAAGATTCTGGGGTAGCCTAAAACTTCTTTTGAGTCTGTTAAAATGGTCTCAACGAGGTTTGGTAAGCCTCTATGTTGGGTGAACTATGATTATCTTCTAGATCCACCATTCATTGCTAAGAAAGAAGATCCTAGCCGCCCGACAATCACGTGCTCGATTGGCCCAAAAACCTTCCACAACGCCTTATGCGACCTTAGAGCAAGCATTAATATCATGTCCAAGGTAACATATGATAGTATACTAGCTGGACCTTTGTCCACTACATGTTTTCGACTGCAGATGGCAGATCTATCCACATGAAATCTAGAGGGATTAACCAAGGATATCTTGGTAAAAATTCGAGACACATACATCCCCACGGACTTTGTCATTCTAGACATGGGCCACAATGATGAAGTCCTCCTCCTGGGGAGACCATTTCTTAACACTACAAATGCAGTTATCCACATGGGATCAGGGCATGTTAGCTTCCATATTCAGGGCTGGACAATGAGATGCTCATTTAATGGGTTTAACATGCATAAACATATTAAAACAAACCGGCCCAAGAAACAACCACGTGAAGATATCAAACAGGTATGGCAGGTAAAAGGATCAGCATCCATGTCCACTTCTCTAGACACGGATGTACCTTCATCAAGCAAGAAATAAAGGGAGAAGAGTCCTGCTTATTGGACTTTAAACAGTGAGCCCTTGCCAAAGGTAAATCGGTAGTTATCCTTTATATTTATAGAAATTGCTAAACTTAGATAATTATAATGCATAAAATCATGCTAGAAAATAATAGTTAGTTTATCTTTCATCCACTAAATAAATCTTGTTAATCCACTCATGTTCTATATAAGTATCCTTCGGTTTGGAGTATGGTTCTTGTGCGATCATACTTCATAGGCTTTTTAATTTAAGCATGGTGCTTAGGTTGATTAGCCAACCTTGATCAAATTAAATATGATGTCTAGTTTGATCATTGAACTAAAATTGCTGAGTATAGACATGGGTGAAATAAACTTGTTAAAACCATATAAAAATATAATAAATAAAAATCAATAACTTACCTCGGAGCCGTCACCAAGCAAACTCGGACCATAGGCCTTGAGCAAGCTTGGGGGAGAACCTCCGTAGAGGTACCTTGTATCTTTTTCGCATTTTTAAATTTTCACATTTATTTTTTGCATTTATTTATTAGCATATAAAAAAATAAATCTAAAAAATTAAAAATACAAAAAAATGAAATATGGTAAAAACACCAAAAATATGAATTCTACTCCCATATGTGTTTTAAGAATGTTTAGTTTCTCCTATGTTCAAATAATGAATAAGTGCTCTATCTATAATTCATCTGTGCTTAGGCTGTAACTTAGTATTCCCCAAGATTTAAGTTTATTGGCTAAAAATGTATCATCCTAAAAACTTGAAAACTTGTGGGTTAAAAATGCATGCTCCTTTTCTAAGTTGTTGCCAGTTATGATATGGTACAAATAGAATTTGTTATGATTTTGTTCTAAGAGAGACTAGACATTCGAAGTTTTTTATTTCAAAAATGCTAAAATTCAAAGTTCCTCGGTGATTATGAATACCAACCAAGGCCATATGACAATATTCAAGTACAAAACTTTAGTCATATGCTACTTGTTATTGCATTGAGCTTTGTCAAATTGTTTGTGACCCTTGTTGAGATTCTCATCATGCGCCCATGATCAAGACACATGTACATCCACACATAAAATGCTAACTCTTACACCGAGAGTTATGCAAAAACATGCTTATTTCATCCACCAAAATAATTACTCCATTCATTTATCATGAGTCTCTCTCTCTAAAGTTTCATATGCCTAAAGAATAGTATGGGCTATGCTAAAAAGGAGAGAAAAAGAAAAAAAATATCCATGCTAGAAAGCATGAGAGAAAAATGCATGCCAAAGAGTATGAAGAAAAGAAAAGAAAAAGAAATGAAGAAATAAAGATAGCCCATACTTTCAAATAAAAGGCATTCATCCAAAAAGATAGAGATTCATGATTCAAAGGAGTACCAAAAATATTTAGAATTAGGAAGTTATAAAAATTCCACACACTTGCATGTCTTAATCAAAGTGCATGACTTGCATCTCCTTGAGGTTTAGTTTTTGACTTAGCAAAATATGCAATGCAAGTATGCCTCAATTTCATACCTATCCAAAAACTCCACAAAAAGACTTAGTGGTAGGATGAAAAGAAGGCAAAATATCAAAATACCTTGGTGAGGTTTCATACACATTGAGCGATCGAGAGCATCATTTGAGGAACTTACATCTATTTTACAAAACTCATAAAACCTCTGGATAGACAGTTGATCAAGAAATGAATGATTAGTGATTCTATTATAACTGTTCTATCTTGCAACCGCCCAAGAACTTGGAAAAGCTATACGCCCCATAGGGATTAAGTAAAAAGGGTGGATAAAATGCCAACTTATTTGAATTGTGGAAGAATACTTTGTTATAGGCATGGCACTTGCAAAATATATTTGGCATAGTAGCAACTCCTAATCAACAACCAAGTACTTAACTATTTGCTCGGGATGAGCAAAGGTTAAGTTTGGGGGATTTGTTAGCGGTCCTTAACGACCATATCTGACCACCAATTTATATCCAAAACGGGAGAAATAAACAAAATTTTGACACATATGCTTTTACTATTAACATATTTTCACATATATTGGAGACTCAGTGTTTTGCAGGACTTATTTACAAAATATATAGGAATATGACCAAAAGACGCAACACAGGAAAGCATAAAGCAGAAAAGAGCACCTACATGCCAAAACTAGGGCCGAGCACCACCGAACAAGCAACACAGGCCCAGCCAGCAACCCACTGGAGCAAGGCGGTGGCGACCAGGGTTACCTAGTGTGGTCGCACTAGGGGTGTGCCCATACCCCCACCACCGCCTCCTAGGCTCACCTTGCTCTAGTGGTTGCATGGAGGCATGCAAAGGCAGCTCAGGGTGGTTTCCTAATTTACTAGCGCCAAAGCCGACCATAGAGTAGTATAAATGTAGGGGTAGTGCTCACCTTTCAACACACCTCATTTGGAGCCTCTACACCTCCACCTCCACTTGTACTCTTTTTACTTTTTAGTAGTATTTGGAGCTAGCAAAGCTATCAAGGCGAGCTTGGCTCCTTGGGAGAAAGAGAGAAATCTCGGTATAAATACAGTGAGAATTTCATCAAAAGTCTTGCTCTCATATCTACAATATAGTTGTGCTATAGAATTAGAGTATAGTCTACATGTTATAATCTTGATATATGAACTAGCATATAGTTTGTGTGTTATGAGCTTAACATGTAGAACTCTATGCTTAAACATTCATATAACGTGTATGATTAGAAGTAGAGCTAAGTTGATGTGATGGTTCATCGTTCCTTCGGGTTTGCCCATGTCCTATGCTTGTCGATCCGTAGGGTTGGAGTCCTAGTGGGATATGGGTAGTTTCTTTGTACATAGGCGTGGTGCCCGGGTACACGGAAACCTTCGAATATGACGGTACTCCCCGGTTGAGGGGTAGGCGGCAGGTGGTGATAGCCCTATCCCTTCCTTGTAATCCCCCACGTTCAGGTATTGTGTTGGAGTCTTAAAGTCTATCGTGCTTGTTGGCAGACCAGTGCTCGGAGATCTGCCCATCCATCTTACACTTAGGTCTAACTCTAACCATGTAATTTGTATGATCATCAACTATTCTTTGCATGGCTATTTTAGAACATACCTGCTCCACTTAGGAACATTCTTTTATTCTTTGTTTTCCTTTTATCCTTGAGGTTAGCCTAGATGTGTGTCTGTTATCCTTGAATTACCATTTCTAACCCTATCATAGACTATTGGTTCACTATGCAAGTATGTAATCTTATTCATATCCATGCTAGACTCTTACACATTGCCTTTGGGAAAATATAAATAACGATACCCTAAATACTTTTGGGTGAAATGCTACAACGATAGATCCGTACGCTTGCGGATATTTTCTATAATCATTAAGAACTATCGTGTTGGTGTTCCTTGGCAGCGTCGCTAAGATTTATCCAAATCTTAGTGATGGTGCTAAGAAATGCCAACTGGCGTTTCTAGTGCCACTGCTAGGGATGGATTCTATCTCCAAACCAGGTAGTGATGCTAAGAAACGCCAACAAGCATTTCTGGCACCATTGTCGGGGATGGATTCCATCTCCATACTTGGTGATTGCGCTAAGAAATGCTAATAGTTTTCTTTTTACAAATATTTCCCAAAGGATTAGTCACTCAATTCACCACGCCACTTGATCCTAGCAACACTGCAAAGTTAGATCACTCGACTAGCACTAGATGACCGATATGCAAACAAGTTTGCTCCTCTTGATAGTACGACCATCTATCCTAAACCCGATCATAAACTTCTCTACACACCTATGACCAGTGAAATGAAATGTCCTATATGTTATACCTTTGCCTTCGCATTCCATTCCATCTCCTCTAACATTGATGCAACACATGCACCAACCAATCACAAATGATATGATTCACTTCATATCATCACATGACCATATTGGTTCATCGATCTTGACTTCACTTGCTCTTCACCGTTGCTTCGGTCCATCGGCGCCAAGTCATCACTCAACTTGCCCTTCACACTTGCAGTCGGTCCATCAAGCCAAGTCTTGTCTTGATATTCTCCACCTTAGTCACATGAATCAATGTTATGTCTCATATGTAATGAGCTCATTCATCACATGTGTGAGCCTTGCAACGAATCCAAGCCATCTTCACCGTCATGGCATGAGTTGCTCACACAAGTGTACATGTGGACTAATCACCTGTGTATCTCACATTTAAACACATTAGTCCACATAGATTGTCACTCAATTACTAAAACCAAACAAGGACCTTTCATGCCCCCATCCCCTCCCTGCGATGGCATTGGCCGAGTTCATTGTTGGCAAAAGGAGAGGAAGAGGATGACATGTGGGCTCGACATGTCATTGGCTATTAAACTGAATTTGAGAGCCACGATTTAGGTAGTACTGCTAGAGTTGGAAGCAAAATTTGGGTAGTATGAAAATAGGTGGCTACTTAAATAGACAAATAGGTAGTCTGTTTTAGGTAATACTGCTGGAGATGCTCTTACATGTGTGAGCATACAGAAAACAAAAAAGAAGTTCTGACACAAAACTATCTCGAAGCTAAAACTTTTCTTTGCTTACATTTGTGGATGACCATAGGCAACAACGGACTTGAGACGTCCCCTTTGTATGTTGAATAAAAGACATAACAAAATGGAATTGACTGTAAATGGTAAGGCATTTCAAAATCTGTCACACATCATATGGTAACATTAGTCTATAGATGGAACTGGTGTGGTGGACTGGTGATCAGTAATTAACTTTGATTAACATGCAGTGCAGCAATGCATCAATAAACTTTATGTAGTATGATGCACGATGTAGAAATGAGAGGAAACACAAAGAATAGTTAGAAAGGCCATAATATTTTGTGAAGCAATATATTGTGGAAGTTTGAAATTATAGTACACGCAAAGAAAAAAGGAATCGGTACAACTCAATTCATATAGTTAGCAGTAAATAACCTCAATGCATTAAATTAGATTGAAACCTTAGAGATATTTTGGGGATGCATGAAGACCAACTTTATATTGAATCCTACATCATTGAAAAACAATGCAACCTCTTTCCCACAACCTGTTGATGGCAGAAAAGTCCTGCACGCACATATGAGCAAAGAAAGCAAGATAGCATTCAAACAAAAAGAGCAAAGGTAACATATTACTCTCAGAGTTAAATCAAGAGACTAAAACATTAAATCGTTGATAAGGATCCATTATCTATAGGTTCAATAAGAGATAAGAGGTTCATCTAATTGCGAACAACATTTACAAAGATAGTGTTGTTTATACACATAAATGATCAGAAACCGCATAAAGGAAATGAGCATAGATTCTTTATCAGCAGTGCAGCTAACAATTTATCTTGCATATGCTGATATGCACTAACCATTTTTTGTGACCAAAAGTTTTGAGTTGGTATTGAAGAGTGTAGACCCTTTGCACTCTAGAGCATCATATGAGAAACATATTGATAAGCACAAGCACCCTCCACATTGAGAATAGGGAAGCATAGAAAAGCAAAGTAATAGTAAATCAGAAAGAACTAAGGCATCAAAAGTGGGCACTATTGTAGGATCACCTAGCATGAGGATAATATTTTGGGCCAAAATCCTATCTTTGTTTTGGATTAGTGAGCTGAATAGATCAATAGACATCTGATTTTGACCCCTAGAAAGAACCAGAACATGCACACTACAATTCTGGGCAAATATTTTGTTAAACTAATTTTATTAGATCTCTGGAGCATATACACTGATCTTGGTGAGACTCTGCGTGTCACATTGGATTGCTCAAACTGGATACACAAACTGAATTGATTTAAATGGAACCATATAATTTGTCAATCAATAAACATGTTTCTTAATTGACATGCATATAAGGCTAGAGCATTAGAGAATAATATATGTACCTTGATCATCATATCCTTTGAACAAACTACCCAAATATATATAACTATACAATATTAGATGGGAGAACAGCGGATAGCTGACTAATCCTGAAGTGCACAAGCACAAAGTTGCTGAACAAAGCATATGTAAGCTAACAGAGAAGAAGACCAGTGGCCAACACAGTTTTGCAGATTGACGGTCATAAATTGCAGTTGGTGTAACTAAAGAAACCGTTTAGCAATTGTACTCAACTATCTAGTAACTCACTGATATCACTTTCTCTAAGGTAGAGCCCAATGGAAAACTAAATATTTATACCTTTTTTAGTGGCATTGTACCATCGAACCAGTTCATTTGAATTCAAATATAGGATGAAATTTGTAAGGTAAACATCTAACATGAAAGCAAATGTGAGATAATCTTTACCCTGTTATCCAATTGTATTTTTTCAGCATATGTGACATCCTATCAAAAATTAGAACGACAATGTATGAGAGAGCAATGGACCATAACTAATTCAGAGCGCAATAGCCACCTCAATTGAGGCTAGAAGGTAGTAGGGCATGAGTTAGCTAACAAAATAAATAGTGATACAATGACTTTTTATGTATAAATTCGTATATCAAAGAAGCACTATAAATGAGTATAGGATACAAAATGAGGTAGAGAAGGGTTACTGGGGTCGTAGGGGTTTGAGATGAGAGCACTTAGCTGTGAGGTAGGAACTTCCAATTGGTTCTAGCATCCCGGGGATCAACACGGAGAAGACGAACAATGGAGCAACATGCATTAGAGCCCAAACCCTAGAACAGGAATTCAAGTCAATTTGGGGAGAAATCAGAGAGGCAAAACAAAATTACAAAAAGGAGGAAACTGGAGTACCTGAGAGACATGATACTGCCTGGTTATTTTTTCTTTAGTTGATTGAAGCAGGCCGAGAGAGAGGGGGGCTGGAGGCGGAGAGACGGTGCGTGTTTTTTTCTTAGATGACGGGATGAGTTAAGGGAGAGCGGTGATTTTTTTAGTGAGAAATGCCTGCATTTGACATGGCATGCGGCGATATAGGCGCAGGGGAGCATGAGGTCCTCGCAAGGCCTATGATTCGATGACATGTGAGACTCTGAATGTGAATGAACGTGTACACAAAACAGGAACCATAATAGTTACTTGAATAGTGTCAGATGCTCTCAGAGGCCCGGAAATTATTGTGGTGAGGGATCTTATTATTACACTCTTCTTGTTCAGGTTGAAAAGTTCTCATTTTCCTATGTTTCCCATTAACGACTAACAGAAAAGATTTTATGTTTGCCTCACCATCTAACAAGTTCTTCAATTTTGTTCGTTGGTACCATTTGATCTCCTCCTCTAAGAAATGCTGTTAGTATTTCATCTAAACAATGTTTAAGTTCATCAGATGTTAGCATGACACACTTTGCCTTTTTGTCTAATTCGTCAATTTTTTTCTAACAATCTCTCCTTTTTTGTCTTTAGGATCCACTCATGTTCTTAGCCCAACTCCTCAAGTGTTAATGAAGGCATATTATTTCACTTGCTAACATTCTAAGGGAGTGATGCCATCTTGTAGAGTCCTAGCAAAATATCCTTTGTATCAAAGAAACCATCATGTAACAACCTTCCCAACCCAAATTGAAAAGAGCATGTGTTGCTTCTTGTAGATGTATCCCCCAAATGCAAAAATAAAGAGTATGGTCTGAAATTCGCTTGCCTACAGTGGAGCGAGGATATATTACTTCTAAAACCTAAATCTAATTTCTCAAATATTGGGGCCGACAAGTTATTAGCCCAAATCTATTGTTTGCACAATTAGATTTCTCTAAGATGAAAAGCATCAATAATTGTATCATGTAATCATAATGCATCATGAGTAATGAGAACCAGACACTCCTCCACTATGACTTTGGTTTTAGTCTTTGCTCTGGCTATGTTTGGTAGTCTGTTATGGAGTTTTGATGCAATAAATGTTGTGGTTTTGTGGAGCCTGACAACAACAATTTTATAGTATAAAACATTTAACATTATGGCCCGATGCAAAGCAAATTAGCAGGGAGTTTCTCCCTAAGAACTCTAAAAATATATTTAAAGATGAAGTAGTAAGCTTTTGTAAAAAAAACTTATAGTTAACTAGATTGCAAAGCACAACATAGGTGCAATGAATTGACAAATATGTAAATGAGTGGCGTCAAAATAAATCAGGAGTTCTTCTTTTCCATGTTCCCTTCTTTCGAGAGAATTACCATTTTTATTGCAAACTTCTCGTTTTGACAACTACATGCATCGACAAGAATCCACCAATCAATACATATGCATTTGACAAAGGAAAGCATACATATACATAAATTGTACACAAGTGCTTATTGGCTTCCCACCTATATTCTAGCTAGGCAGCCAGTCTCTTGTACCTTACCATTATTTTCCCTTTAGGTTCTAATGCTAACTTGCTCCGATCAGTCTTCGGGTAGGGAGAGACCAATTTGAGGTCAAAGTTTCTTAGCAAATGACTCCATATTATCTTAATTTGCATATATGCATAAGCTTCTCCAACGCAAGCATGCCTTCCAGCACTAAAAGCTGTGTAAGAGTACTTGCCTCCGACTTTATCCTCCTCTCTTCCTGGACCAAACCGGTCAGGGTCATATACATCAGGGTCCTTGTAAATGTGAGGTATATTGCTATTGAATTCTATGGGGCTCGCTATGATATGCCCTCTTGGGATCTCATACTCGTCACCTTCTTTAGTTTGCACTATGAAGTTCTTGTGTACCTTACGAAAATTTGCTGCTGTTGGAGGATGCACTCGTAGTGCTTCCTTGATGCAGCGTTGTAGGGTCTCCATCTCCATCAATGCATTGTAGTTTATATGGTCCCCATATTTTTGAATAATTTGCTTTTGCTCATCACGAATAGCCCTCGTGAACCTTTCATGGCTGAGTAGGCACACTGCAGTCCATGCACTAGCAGCAGAGCTCGTGTGCGTTCCAGCAAAAATCAAGTTTAGGATCAGCCCGATTACCTCTGCTTCAGTTGTGGATCGATTATCCCTGTACTTGGAATCAATCAAATTTTGTAGCATGTCCCGTTCAACTTGATTTGAGCTCTTGCGTGATCTCACAATCTTGATGAGCATTTCTGAGAGCTTGGCATGTGCTCTGTCACGTCGATAGTTTGCTAGAGTAGGAGCATATGGGAATAAAATGCTAGTGAGGCACAATCCATTATCAGAGAGTTGATGAAATAGAGTATAGAACTCTTTGAGCATCTTCTCTCTAACCTCCCTTCCAATTAGGCATCTGCTAGATATTAACATGAGTAATTGTGCGAGTTCAGCTTTTAGATCAACAGTGCCATGTTGCTCCCATTTTGAAAAGTAATCCTATTCACAATTATCAAAATCTAAGTTAGACCTTTGTGCACATAGTAGAAAATATGTACTTTCAAAGTTTAATGCTGTTAATAACTCTCAACAATTAGCCACATTTCAATATATACGCCTCCTTAAAATTAACATTTGATCTCCACCATCCGGCTCTATTAACACTTCAATTTTTAACCTAGCATGCATGTATTATGGCACTCATGTGTTCTTCATTAGATGTTGATTTAGCCTCCAACTAAGAGAACAAGGTGGCAATCAATTCTTCCCCCTTTGGCATGTTGATGCCTCGATTGCTCTCACTTCCAATTAATGGCAGCCCAGACCCCAGTCCATACAACTTGTACATTCTCACATCCAACATCTAGTAGCTTTAAAAATATATGGACTCATTAGTAAAAAACCATCTAAGAACATAGAACAAGAACTATTGATAACAAAACCAAATTCCTTCAAAGACACCAAGGGTATTTAGTTAACAATAAGTTTCTTTGACCCTCAAAAATGCAACCAGATTTTATCTGACCAGGTCATGGTAAAATTTTAGGATTTCCAAGAAACGATAATTTATGGTTAGAGTTCAATTCAGAGGTCGGCGTCACGATTCATGGCATCAATCTCGGCGCCATGATCTGCGTCCCCGAGCTCAGCACCGTGAATCATGGCGCCAACCTCTAGCCAGTGCCACGTCGCCAGCCACACCAACCCTGACTTCCAACCTCGGCACCATAGCCTATGGCGCCGAGACGTGTCACCTCGGTGCCGTAGGCCACGACATCGAGCTAAGGGTCCAAAGATGGGTTTTTTTATGCCAGGGGTATAAATGTGAAATTTTGACGAAAAAGGGCTAAATTGAAAAGAATTCGGCACATATGCACGTGAATACACACACATAAATATTATACTTATCATCTTGGTGCTACTTTTCTCAAGTTGCTAATGACTCACATGATTGTCAAGATCAGTTCAAATGATCATGAATTCTAAGTGACCTTATCATTAGTATATAATGCCATGTTGATTGTAGTGTATGAAAATAAATCGTAGAATTGAATATCAAAAATCAAAATCGGCATGACATGATTCATACTTACTTCCACTTCTTGAAGCATAGGACCCACATGGCTCCTCAAATTTGAAGGTTTTAGTGCATCAACATAGAAGCGAGTTTGCTCGTTCCGTGTGGCGATATCCACGCCGTAGATAACCTCTTTACCAAACATGGGCACTGTAAACTTGAGAACATCACCAAGACTAATCTGTGACTCTAACCCTTGATAAAAATGGCCTAAGACCTCCGGCCCAATCAAGAACGTTACTCTCAACCCAAAGAAATTTATTGTGAACACGCTTCCTAACTGTGTATATTGATCATGGATCATAGCTCGCATACCCTTTGTAAGAAACGTATGAAAAATCCCTATTAGAGAAGCACCGGTCACCACAGGTGGAGGTGGCCTGTTACATACAGGATTGACAACAGTTCTATGTCTTCCTATCATGGTGATTACTGATACGATGAAAACAAGTGCTATGGCAAACCACAAAGCACTACTTGTCTGATCCATTATGCTATAGTCACGATGATTCAAAGCCGTCAGCATATCAACAGTACTGCAAAAATATGATGATTGGAAGCTTATGTCAAACCCTTGAAAGTTTACTGAATTTATGCGTCCAAACAAAAAACAATGCTCAAATGGATCAACTGCAACATGAAGGTGTTGGTAACAGAAGAAACATGCACATGTATCAGCAGGCCAGAATGCGGTACAATACAAAATTTACATGTATACATACACTAGGAGAGTCTTAACTTGAGGATACATTTATTGCAGCAACAAGAGATGAAGGGTTGCCATAACAAAGAAATTACATAAACAAGTGTCCTTATGGGGAGATCAGAGTTGAAATGTTGGACCTAATATATTGATACCAGTTAAGATCAGCGGGAAAAAACCATATAATTTCAAATCAAATGTGGTTTTGCTCAACCAAAATAGAAGAAACCTTTCTTTTTTTCTCATCAAGCAGTCACTTGACCAGTTGGCGCAATAATTCAGATCATCCGTGACAAAATCAAATGTCTATATATAACAAAACCATGTCACTGGATCAAACATTCATACCTTGTTGAAAGGATGAGTTTTCTTTATATGTATATTTCAGTTCATATATTTAATATGTACTAGTAATAAAGGTAAACAATTCCCTCCTCTAAACGTAAGGATAGAACTCATACCTTGGGGTCAATTCAGAAAGATGCTTTCCTCTCAACTAGAGTAGCTAGCTTCAACTGTTGGTACTAGTTGCCACACTTGCCACATATATAAGGTCGTGGGATCAGTTATAGCCGCCGGAAACTAAAAGGAAATGATGTGGATTTAATATTGGATTAGTTGGCTTATTAGGTTCAGACTAACCAGTGGGGGATGCAGTCCAACTAGGATCCGTAACGTGCGCTCTAAAATATATCTGCTTCATGTTCGAACTAGGGAACCTCAAGCCAAGGAATTAATTGCATGACTGCGACCTAGTAGCAATTTAACCATAGCTAGTGAGACAATATACACTTAGATGTCTGTGCTAGCATCTTGGCTCCAAAGATACCATTTAGATGAATATATCTACTATCAGGGGCGGTGCCTGTCACAGAACCGACCAATTTATAAGAGCACAAGTACAAAAACAATCGCCGAAACGATCAAATTCTCATACTTGAGCCCATATAAACCCGGTAGTCAACTGAAACCACGAAGGATTTTAAACCAACTTGCATACAACCAAGATCACAGTAATTCAACATAACATATCATACGTTACAACATTTCACAGACGGTTTGCAAATAGATTACATCACCTCAGAGTCATCGTTATTACAAAAAGTGTTGTAAAGTACGCGAAAGCAAATAGTTTAACTTACACACCCGAGTTCAAATACAAATACCAGTTTGCTGATCACAACCCGCAAAAGCATTCGGATAAGAGAAACAGAGATCATGCCCATGATCTAGTCTTCGTCACCCGCCGGGTGGAGACAATATTTACAGAAGCCCTAATATAGAAGGTCATCTGCAATAAGAGGTAATAAACCCTGAGTACAAGAAGGTACTCAGCTAGACTTACCCGTCGGAAACCAAAACAAATGACACCAATGATCATGCATAGCTGAATTTAGTGGATCTGGCTAACACTTTCTTTTTGCGGAAAAGCATAAGTAATAATAATCAACTCTTAACCTGAGCTAGCAGTGACTTTTAGCCATTAACCTGTCATCTATATTAGCACCTGTACTAAGCAATCATTTGCTTAAGATACAAACATTAATAACCATAGCAGGTATAAATCGTGGCAACATTATCATCATCATCCATTTAACCATATCGTTAAATTAATTGAATCTACGTTGCTGCTGCTCAGTCAAGTTCTCACTATCCGGGAGAGATAGCGATTCGAATCGATTCCTATCCAGCTGGAGGGGTATTCCTAACACAAACCTTGCTTCCCCTGTTAGGGTCGCAAACAAGTCACCTTTGGTACAATTCAGGAGTCGCGAGTCCGATCAATGCCGCAAAATCAGAGAACCACTCTGCCATGAGTGCTCGGTAACTTAACCCGCCCTTGGGCTTACGCCAATGGCTCTCCGCACATCCTTACTTCCATCCAGATTGCGACCCCTACTCGCGTCCCTGGTCTGAATTGAACTACTAGGCTTCGCGGTCGGAACGAGTTATCCGGCTAGCTAAATGTTAGGTTGTGTTCAACATGACATAAGGACATACAGCGTATCGGTTCTTAAACGACACAGACGGAGTCACTATGTCCAAACCTACACAAAACTCCGTCCGGCCTTAATTCATTCTTAACATGGTTCTTTTCTACGATAGCAAATATAGTCAACCGTGATCCACCTCATCCTAAAACTTACAGGTGACAGGAAATCACCTGACTGCTACCGCACTAAGCATGGCTAAGCATTTAACCCGTTTCTGAACTTAAATAGGATTCAAGTACGATACATGGACAAGGATAGATATATAATGCAACAATTGATTCCAACCAATTCCTATACTTAATGCATCATCAACAATAAGAGATACTCAAGATATTTGTAAAAACATGGGAGACTTAATATGCTTCGGGGCTTGCCTTTTAGGAAAGAGGACGGTTGGTGGTCAGGGCACTCGGGCAACTCCTCCTCGATGGCTGCTTCGTCGATTTCCTGCACCTCGGGCTCCTCCTCCTGGCTCGCTCTCTCGAACTCCAAAAGCGTCACTCCTTTCGGCATACCTATTGCATGTATGTGCAAGATAAATATCATGGATGCACATGAACGAAGTTAGAAATGCTCGGGGAATGCACATGCTTACTGCAGTCCGCATTTTCTAACTTAAGCTCTATTCAAATCACTTTAACTTACCAAGTTTATACAATCTAATGTATAATTGCTCATCTTCAGTTAAGGACCTAGCACCTGCACCTAAGCATGTTCTCAAGTTAGGCTAGCACCTAAATAATCAACAAGAACATCGCAACTGAGCACACACATAATCATTCGTATTTTAGCAAAACAGGAACTTATATAGCGGTACAGTAAACTGACCATAATTGGAGATCTACAAATCAAAATGACAGGCAACAAGATAATTTCGAAAGCTTATGAAATTGCCTAAAATTCATTTTTAGACCTAAAGGCATGATTCCAACCTTTACCAGGTCGAATTTATAGAACCACATAATCAAGTCCAACAAGACAGAGAGCAAGCAAAACTATGATCAAACTTTGAACGACTGTAGCTCCTAAACTACTAGGCCAATTGCCACCAAATTTTGATAGGAGCTAGATACATAAGTTATATACAACTTTTGTATTTACCACATTCCTAGCAAACCAAAATATCATGGGGAACTTGGTAAAGTCCCGAGAACTGTCCAGCAAGACATAATGCCAGGAAATATTTATTAACTTATGTTGGAAACAAATAATTGGACAAAACTAACTCTACTCACTTATCACACATGTCACAAGAACACCAGAAAGTAAAGTGTTCACCACCAATTCATTTCTTTTAATGCATTTCTTAATTTATTTAATTAATTAGGAGAAATGGTAAACATATATGAAAACTATAGCATTTAATCTACAAAAATTACAGTAGGTACCAAATGCTCCAAGTAGACTACTATAAAAATTTCACATCATTTGAGCAAGTATAACATCCTACACAAAAATGACAAGGCATAAAGGCTTAAAATGACATAATTAGAAAACCCTAGTGAAAAGTGTCAAGCAATAGATTTTATATTTTTCCTAGCATCCTTAAGGCACTAGGACATCCCCCACAAAGTTTCATGGTCATTGGATTCATAGATAAATTACAAAAATTCACACAAGGATCATTCAATGATAAAAGGAAAATTTATAACTCAAAAACCATACATGCAGTGACTCTCAAATTTTTACCAGAGCTTCTACTCATCAAGAAGAGCTCACCAACAAAATTTCATAATTTTTTGAGCATAGAAACTCAAGATATAATTTAAACAAGTTTGCATGCATTTAAAAATACATTTCAAGTTCCTATTTAATTCATCCAAAACTTCCACTACAAGTGTTCATGTTATATTTTTCCTAAATACTACACTTCACTATGATCCTAACAAAATTAGAACCACCCAATTTGGATTCATAGAACTAGAGATACAATTTTTACAAAACATCAATCAATTCAGGAACAAATGAGCTGGCTTTTGAATACACAGTCACTGTCAGGCGGGGTCCACAGGTCAGCTGGCCCCGCATGGCAGTGAAACGGAAACAGAACACATCGGTTAGCGTGACGGGGACCAGCAGAGCTCACCGACGGTGGCGTCTCCAGCGACGACGACGGCACCAACGTGACCGCCTCGACCTCCCGCGTCGATTGGTGCCCTAACCTCACTCTCTACCGACCTCTAAGCACTCCGGCCACGGAGCTCGGTGGCTCGGCCATGGCGCACGGCGGTGCGCGGCCATGTTTTGGGCTGACCGGATCAGCGGGGATGGTGACATCATCACCCAAGCATCAATGAGTGACGGAGAAGACAAGACGGAAGCTAGGGAAGGGAAAGGAGAGCCGTGCAGTGCTGGCCACGGTGAGCGCCACTCCGGCGAGGTCCGGACGGCGGCGAAAAGCTAAATGTGGCCACTACCTCGGTTCCTCGGCCCAATGGTGTGATGGATGAGCTAGAGGAGGCGACGGCAGAGCTGTGGGCTAACTGGAGATGGCGATTACGCGGTGGCTAGTGAGCTAAGTGTCAGCGCTTGCTCGGCATCGATGGCGGAGCCGGCGCGCTGCCGCCGCTGCTGCTGCTGCTGTGAGCGGAGGAGGCGAAGGAGGGTGAATGAGAGTGAGCAGGGAGGGTAGGAGGACGTGGCTTCAAGCAGAGGACACCGGGCAGCGACGTCAGGCCGGCCACGGTGTGTGGCGGCCATGCGGTGGCAGAGCTCTGCTGCCGGTCGGTCACTGTAGCAGGTCTGAAATTCCGATTCAGTTACCAATTGTGTCGACTGACAGGCGATCTTCGACGATGCATAACTCCTAATCGGCTCGGCCAAATGCTAATCTAGTTAAACTACATGATAGAGCTAAGTGAGTACTCTAATTAACTCAACATGAGCTTGAGCTAAATCTCCATGGATTTAAATCTACAATGCTCCAAAGTCACCTTCATGAAACTGGAAAACAGCTCCAACACTTGGAAAATTTCTAAGTGTTGGAACAACACTGATTTCAGGCTTATGTGCCCTATTTGAGCATGTTTTGCACATTTTCATGACTTGGCTCCTAAACAAAGTTTGTTCCTTATAAAATTTTCTACAACTTTGCTTTAGGTTGCTCAGACATGCAAACACTCTAAGCTATACTTTTTAAACAGTCAAACTCAGGAGCTCTAGGGGTCCATAATAGTCAAACCATGACTTGGAAACCTAATTAGGCAAAATGATCAACATGAACATTGTTCCTCATGACATTCTAAGTATAACTAAGTTGCTTAAGAGAATAATTAGCCACACCACACATTGGTCACACCAAAATCAAGCATCATATGTATTGAAACAAGGAAAAACAAGTGACTTTGTTACTTCTATTTCAAAAACATGTTTCATGTGTTTCATGAGTTTGTGGCATTGTACTAGCTAACCATGTTTCACAAAAGTGTGTTGCACATGTTGCACTTGAGTTAGTGTTACACACTTTCATTTCCTAAAACAATCACACCTAGAATATAACAATATATGGCAATGTTTCAAAAGCATGTTTCATACAATTCTAACTCATGAATGGATGAATGATGCTCATCTTTATGAAATGCAAGTGCAAATGTGGAAGCCAAACACCTAAGGTGTTACAACGCCAGGGTACCCAAGTTTTTGGTGACAAAAATAAATATATAGAGTATTCTCCTAAGTATAGACGTATAGTGGTATTCCCTACGATTTTCCAATTGGATCAAAAGCCCACAAATCAATTAGCAGCCCACAAGAAACTGGCAAACTGCCCAGGCGCATGAGGCCAGCCCTATTCCCTTCGGCACCTCGCGAATCGCGAGCAGCCGCTGCTCGCGTAAAGAGGACTGTCGCATGGCGGCTGGTGCAACTGCTGCTGCTGCTGCATCCGGAGCCGGAGGTGGCGGCTGGCTGCATGCGCCGCGACGACGGTCGGCGGCAAGGCGAGAGAGCTGTGTTTGAGGTAATTTAAACACTTTGCACTGAGAGGGCATGATGAAACTGAGACCCGCTAAAAGGAAATTCCTCCTGAGCTTTTAAACAAAACCAGATACGTATTATATGTGAGCTAATGAAGTCAAATCTCACATATAACTACAAATAAGGATAATATATCAAAAGACAATGCTCAATATATAACGTACTTAATATAAAGGATATAACCTTAGACAGCAAACAGCGGAAAGACAACTTTAATCTTCGGATGAAGACTCCAATCTACAGGGACTGATCATAAGCCTAATTTCTTCAAACTCTAGCAATCTGTTACCCATCCGGGATTTTTTTAAAGATTTAAAAAGTAAAGCAAGCGTAAGTACATGTCGTACTCAAAAAATATAACATGAGGCTTAAAAGGCTGACACTGGTTTAACTGTGATTCGCTTTTAATGAGTCATCTTTTAGCAATTAGGTTGCAACAAGTTTATTCACGAGCCCACATAAACACATGATCAGTTAAACATGAATAATGAATACCATAAACCACTACCTGAAACCTCAAATTTGCTGAGTGTTTTTATGTTTGCCAAGTGTATTTCCCCGAGCACTCGGCAAACAAATTCCTTGTCGAGTGCTATCCTAAAAACACTCGGCAAAGATGGGGTTTTGTCGAGTGTCAAACCAAAAACACTCGGCAAATAGGGGGTTTACCGAGTGTCACAAAAAACACTCGAGAAAAAGGGAGGTTTGCCAAGTGTCCAAAAATAACACTCGGCAAGGCAAAAAAATGTAGAAAAAAACCCGCCTGCCCCTAAAATCATCCACCCGCTCCTCCCCTCCCTCAGGTACACACATCCTCCTCCCGCACCCGCCCCTCCCCTCTCCAGCCCCCCGCACCTACCCCTCTCCTCCCGCACCCTCCCCTCTCCTCCTCCCGCACCCTCCCCCTCCCTTCCCCGATAGCCCCTCCCTCCACCGCCCGACGAAATCCCATCCTCCGCTGCCGACCCCTCCCTCCCTCCCCACCTCCCGTCGGCGGCCAGCCCCTCCCCTCCTTCCCCTTCTTCCCCTTCTTCTTCCCCGCTAGCAGTCGGCCCCTCCCCTCCCTCCCCTTCTTCTTCCCCGTCAGATCCGGCCCCTTCCCTCCTACCCCTTCTTCTTTCCCACAGGATCCGGCCCCTCCCCTCCTCCCTTCTTCCCTATCGGATCTGGCCCCTCCCTTCTTCCCCACCGGATCCCGCCCCTCCCCTCCCTCCCCTTCTTCTTCCACGCCGGATCCACCCCTCCCCTCCCCTCCTCCCTTCTTCTTCGCCGGATCCGGCCCCTCCCTTCTTCCCCACCAGATCCCACCCCTCCCTTCTTCCCCGGCTCCCCCCATCCCCTACCTTCTTCCCCAGCATGGCCCCTCCCCTCCCGCTTCCCGGCGCCGCCTCCCCACCGGCGAGATCCGGCGGCTGGTGTCGCCCCCTCCCTCCTCCCTCCCCCAACGGCGAGATCCAGGGAGGGGGGCCGATGGCGGCGCACCCCAGGCGGCGAAGGGGATGGCGGCGCGGGCCAGGGGCGAGCTATAGCCCCCTGTCCAAGAGCGACGAGGCGGTGGCGAGGGCGTGGTCATGACGCGGTGGCGAGGGCGTGGTGGCGGAGGCGGATGCGGCATGGTGTGGGCGACGACAGCAGGCGTGGATGGTGGCGGCGGCGGCGGCGCTGCTGGTACGGGCATGGTGTCAGCGTGCCTTTTTTATTTTTTTTGAAAAAAAAGTTTGCTGAGTGTTTTTTGGACACTCGGCAACGTCTTTGCTGAGTGCCCGATAAAAAACACTCGAGAAACTAGCGTTTGTCGTTAAAGGGTTTGCCGAGTGTCTTGCCGAGAGTTTTTGGGGCTTCGCCGAGTGCCCCTAGCACTCGGCAAAGCTCCTGTATCCCTAGTAAACAGTAATCTTTAGTGAGCATCTTTATCATCTGTATCATCAGTGTTCATCATCTATTCCGTAAATGTTCCAAGGTCGCTTGTGACCATGAGCATGGCTGATATACCAGTTTTACGCTCTGCAGAGGTTGTACACTTTCACTGTGAGTCGTGATTTACCATTTCGCCCGAGGTAGCTAATCTCTTGACCCATTTCCAAGGAAGGTCGGCAGAGTTTACTATGAAGCCTTTCAAAGGTTCGTCTAACAAGTTAGGGCCCTTAGATTCACTCGACAAACAAATGTAGAGCCCCCCTTCCCGATGGCACAATGACACATAGCTTATACACAAGGGGATAGAGGTCGCACTATACCTGATTCCGCAAGCCATTCTTACGCCAATAAAGGTAACCACTAACAAGCTAGAAAAGGTCTTCATACTGAGCTAAAACCAGAGCCATGTAGCCCTCATAGCTATAGTGTAAGTCTTGGATGATCACTAACAGATAAGTCCTTAGGAAGAGGAATCTAGAGAACCATAAAAACAGCCCAATGCCCTAGCCCCTAGTTCTATGTTGCTAAAAAGCATCTTTTAGTGTTTATTGCATATACCATTAGTCAAGTTACAAGATCATGGTCTTTAATTGAGCACTAGCATCATACTACCCAATGCATATCCCATAGGAGACAAGGTATAAGTTCAAATCTAGAGAATCCCTATCAAGGTGACACATGCAATATAAATTAAATGTATTAAAGTTGATAGGAGACAAGGATGATCCCATGCTATACTTGCCTTAAACTCAGATCATTCTTCAAGTCCAAAACTTCAAAGATATGCTTCTTGATCAACACGTAAAAGTCACCGAATGGACATGATCATAAAGCACCACACAAGCATCCATATAATAATACACAAATCACACAATAGATCTAAATTAGAATAGTACACCAACCATAATAAACAGCAAGTAAAAAGGTTTTAAAGATGTTCTACACGTTGCCACGAACAAACAGACGCGAAAAGCACTCTAATCAAAGCTATAACGAATAAGTTATAAATTAAATAAGATTTCCTTTAATAAAATAATAGATTAAATCTAACCTAGAATTTCAAAAGTTAAAAATATATTTAACAGTAGGATGAACATGTAGATTACTCAATTATGAATCTAACGCAACTTGAATGGATCAAAATAGAGTTAAAACAAAGAAGATATGGCCTAATAAAGATAGTGACAATTTTGTAAATAAACAGAACTCAATTTTGATTTAAAATAAATAAAATTAGATTTTGAATTCGAGCTACGGACTGCAGACATGAATAGAAGAAAGGGCAGGGGCTCTTTAGAATAAAATCAGGGACGACGAATTCTATTCTACAAAAATGCGAGGGCTCTTTTGCAAATTTCACAGCGAAGGGGTATCTTCTATTCTTGGCCCTTGATCACAGATTGAAGGGTTGGAAATAAATCAGAGAGAGTTAGAGCGGGTGGCGTGGCCAGTGCCGAAACAGGAACGACGTGGCGGCGATTTCACCGGCGAAGACAGGAGAAATTGGGGAAAGAGGCTACCGAGCTTAGATTGGCTCAGGGTTAGCACTAGGAGTTAGATAGGACCACGGCGAACTCGGCTCTACAATCTACGGCAGCTAAGATCGAGCAGAGGTGACTAGCTACGAGCAATGGCGGCAGCGACACGGTGAAGGCCAAACACAGAGCGAGAAAGGGGGAGATAAAGGGCTCTGTTTGTTCGTGAACTCTACGCAAAGCTCGGGGATGCTCTTACCGTGACGGAGGAGTAGCTAAGTAAAGTGGCGACGATGGCTTCTTCTCGATGAGATTTGGGCGGCGACGCTAGGGCATAGGATGGCTTAGCGGCTCAGCGTCTTGTGCTCGGGTGGATGCGGGCGGCACGACGCTCCTATTTAAGGGGGTCGGGAAGCTTGGTCCGCACGGCAAGGTGCGGTGGCGTGGGCAGCGCGGACTCTGGCAGCAGTGGAAACAGAGTCCGGCTCGCCCTGGAGGTAGGAGACGGCGCTGACATGTGGCCCTAGGATGACAGCGACTGAAAGAGCGGGACCGGCCTGTCAGACAGAGAGAGAAGAGTGGCGCACACTCCGTGCGTGGGCTTTGGCCTTGGGCCGACCTGTCTCAGTGGGTTGCGCGAGAGGGAGAGCGGAGCAAGCTAGGGGGAAAGGGAGAGCGGGCTGTGGGTGCTCTTCTGCGCAGCTTTCAACTGGGCCGGCCCAAGAAGGAGGAGGGAAGAAGGCGAGCGGGCCGCGCGGGAAAGGAGAGAGGAGTAGGGCGGGCTAGGCCAAAAGAGAGAGGAGGGAGACAGAGAGAGCAGCTTTTCAATTTCCTTTTTGTTTTGAAAACCAAATTCAACTGTGAACCAAATGCAAATTCCAATAGACTTTCAAATATACTTTTCACTTAAATAAAAATAGAAAATTTTGGTAGGCTTCCAAAAATAAATTTTACAACCCTTTTAAACTCTTTTATTTTTCAATTCTCTTTTTCTTTCTTTTCTTTTACTTCAAAGTCATTTTTAATTTATTTCCAAAAGCAATTCAAACCATTTTGAATCTTGATTCAAACCACTCGAGCAATAAATCAAATGCACCGGCATGTATGCACAACCATATTGCAACTCCTTATGATGAATTTTAATATAATAAAAATATTCTTTTTCCATATCTCATGAGCGCAAAACAAGTATTTAAATCAGTTTAACTGTATTTTAGAAAAGGTAAATTTTAGGATGTTACAGGTCAATTCAGAAAGATGCTTTCCTCTCAACTAGAGTAGCTAGCTTCAACTGTTGGTACTAGTTGCCACACTTGCCACATATATAAGGTCGTGGGATCAGTTATAGCCGCCGGAAACTAAAAGGAAATGATGTGGATTTAATATTGGATTAGTTGGCTTATTAGGTTCAGACTAACCAGTGGGGGATGCAGTCCAATTAGGATCCGTAACATGCGCTCTAAAATATATTTGCTTCATGTTCGAACTAGGGAACCTCAAGCCAAGGAATTAATTGCATGACTGCGACCTAGTAGCAATTTAACCATAGCTAGTGAGACAATATGCACTTAGATGTCTGTGCTAGCATCTTGGCTCCAAAGATACCATTTAGATGAATCTGTCTACTATCAGGGGCGGCGCCAGGGTACCCAAGTTTTTGGTGACAAAAATAAATATATAGAGTATTCTCCCAAGTATAGACGTATAGTGGTATTCCCTGCGATTTTCCAATTGGATCAAAAGCCCACAAATCATTTAGCAGCCCACAAGAAACTGGCAAACTGCCCAGGCGCATGAGGCCAGCCCTATCCCCTTCGGCACCTCGCGAATCGCGAGCAGCCGCTGCTCGCGTAAAGAGGACCGTCGCCTGGCGGCTGGCGCAACTGCTGCTGCTGCTGCATCCGGAGCCGGAGGTGGCGGCTGGCTGCATGCGCCGCGGCGACGGTCGGCGGCAAGGCGAGAGAGCTGTGTTTGATGTAATTTAAACACTCTGCACTGAGAGGGCACGATGAAACTGAGACCCGCTAAAAGGAAATTCCCCCTGAGCTTTTAAACAAAACCAGATACGTGTTATATGTGAGCTAATGAAGTCAAATCTCACATATAACTACAAATAAGGATAATATATCAAAAGACAATGCTCAATATATAACGTACTTGGTATAAAGGATATAACCTTAGACAGCAAACAGCGGAAAGACAACTTTAATCTTCGGATGAAGACTCCAATCTACAGGGACTGATCATAAGCCTAAGTTCTTCAAACTCTAGCAATCTGTTACCCATCCAGAATTTTTTTAAAGATTTAAAAAGTAAAGCAAGCGTAAGTACATGTCGTACTCAAAAAATATAACATGAGGCTTAAAAGGCTGATACTGGTTTAACTGCGATTCGCTTTTAATGAGTCATCTTTTAGCAATTAGGTTGCAACAAGTTTATTCATGAGCCCACATAAACACATGATCAGTTAAACATGAATAATGAATACCATAAACCACTACCTGAAACCTCAAATTTGCTGAGTGTTTTTATGTTTGCCGAGTGTATTTCCCCGAGCACTCGGCAAACAAATTCCTTGCCGAGTGCTATCCTAAAAACACTCGGCAAAGATGGGGTTTTGTCGAGTGTCAAACCAAAAACACTCGGCAAATAGGGGGTTTACCGAGTGTCACAAAAAACACTCGACAAAAAAGAAGGTTTGCCAAGTGTCCAAAAATAACACTCGGCAAGGCAAAAAAAATGTAGAAAAAAACCCGCCTGCCCCTAAAATCATCCACCCGCTCCTCCCCTCCCTCAGGTACACACATCCTCCTCCCGCACCCGCCCCTCCCCTCTCCAGCCCCCCGCACCTACCCCTCTCCTCCCGCACCCTCCCCTCTCCTCCTCCCGCACCCTCCCCCTCCCTTCCCCGATAGCCCCTCCCTCCACCGCCCGACGAAATCCCATCCTCCGCTGCCGACCCCTCCCTCCCTCCCCACCTCCCGTCGGCGGCCAGCCCCTCCCCTCCTTCCCCTTCTTCCCCTTCTTCTTCCCCGCTAGCAGTCGGCCCCTCCCCTCCCTCCCCTTCTTCTTCCCCGTCGGATCCAGCCCCTTCCCTCCTTCCCCTTCTTCTTTCCCACAGGATCCGGCCCCTCCCCTCCTCCCTTCTTCCCTACCGGATCTGGCCCCTCCCTTCTTCCCCGCCGGATCCCGCCCCTCCCCTCCCTCCCCTTCTTCTTCCACGCCGGATCCGCCCCTCCCCTCCCCTCCTCCCTTCTTCTTCGCTGGATCCGGCCCCTCCCTTCTTCCCCACCAAATCCCACCCCTCCCTTCTTCCCCGGCTCCCCCCATCCCCTACCTTCTTCCCCAGCGTGGCCCCTCCCCTCCCGCTTCCCGGCGCCGCCTCCCCACCGGCGAGATCCGGCGGCTGGTGTCGCCCCCTCCCTCCCTCCCTCCCCCAACGGCGAGATCCAAGGAGGGGGGCCGACGGCGGTGCTGTAACACCCCGGTGTTATGCCTACATATAGGCACTGCTAATCATACATGTCATGCATCATCAAGCATCCTAATCCTACATGCATGATCTTGCATATAACAACTGAAACATTACTTCGAAACATACGAAACATGTTTGTGAAAAGAAAATGATGCATACACTTATTAGAGTTGTTTTGCTCTGATTCTTGCTTGCTAGTTGAGTAGAAATTGTTGGTTATGCTTGTAAATCATCTAGAATTGTTTAGCACAATTTTTGGAGCAAGGTTTGTATTTAAATTAATTCAAAATTTTGCTTCCAAAGTAAATTCCCAAAATTAGGGTTTTGAGTTAAAATTTAACTTTGATTCTATAATTTAAAATCTAGATAGAATTGGACTTTGGTCATAAAAGCAAAGTTGTAGGGAATTAAATTCTAAGCAACTTTCATTTTTGGTACATTTTCAAAAGAGGTCATTTTCTTGCTCAAAATAATATGTGAAAACTGTTATTTGAAAATTTATTGAAAATGGAAATTGAAAAGAATGTTTCTGTTTTCGCGGGCCGCCGCCTCCTTTCCGGCCCAGCCCCGCAAGCCGGCCCAGCGAAGCCCCCGCGCGCCTCGCGCTTCCACCGCGCCCCGGCCCAGCCCAGCGCCGCGCTGGCCTGCCTCCGCGCGCCTGCTCGCTGACGCGCCGCGCCGCGCGTCCCGACCGCGACAGAGGAATCCCGCCGCGTGGCGACTCCGCGCCGGCGTCGCCCGCCGCGCGGCAGCCGTGGCCTGGCACTGCGCCCACGCGCCCGCCTTCACCTGCTGGTGCCCGCGCACTCGCTCACTCGCGCCCGCACTTCCTCCCCTTCTCCTCCAAAGCCGCGAGCTCCGAGCTCCGCCATCGCTGCGCTCGAGCTCCGCCGGCGTCCAACTCCCGAACCACCGCGCCATTCTCCAATTCCTCGTGCCCCGAGCTCCGCCTCGCCTTCCTCGAAGTCGTGCTCGAGCTTGCTCCGCCTTCCGAGCACAGGTCGGGCCTCCCCGCGTCTCGCCGCCGACGGCCATGGCGCCGCTGTGCACGGCCGCCATGGAATCCGTTTTCTTTTCCCCCTCCAGCCTCGCATAGCTACCCTACCGAGCTCGCTTTCTCCTCGCACGTCTCCTGCGCTCGCTCGCTGGCGTTGCCGTGGCCGGAGACGGCCGCTGGCCGCTGGCCGAGCCGCGCCGCCGCGCCAGCGCGCGCCCCGGCGAGGCGCCTCGCCTCGGCTGGCCAGGCCGAGCCAGGCCGGGGGCTGACGCCTGTTGGGCCGTTTTCCCCTCCCTCGCGCTCGGGCCGCGCAGGCCGGTGATGGCCATGGGCCAACTGTTCCCTTCGGGCCGGCCCAGTAGAGTTTTGAAGAATTGTTTTCAGTTTATTCTTTATTATTTGAAAATAGAAATGGTTTGAAAAATGTTTGGATGATCAAACTTGCTCCAAATTTGTTGAAACAAATTTTGCTAGATTCCTTATCATCAGATCTACTTGGGAAAATTTTTGCATGTCATTTTTGGGATACTTTTCTGTAGGATTTTATTTAATCATGTAAATTGCTGATAACTTGAAAAATGTGTATAAAAATATATAGGCTTCAGAAAAATATGATTTCAAGTTTGTTCATCTTCTTATGTCATGTACTTCCTAAGGAAAATATGTTTCATGCATGTGCTGTGGAAAACTTTGGAGGTGTAGTTCAAGTGCCTTTAATGGCTGATTTTTGTTATTTTTGCTAGAGAGCAAAATTTGTATAAAACATGCATGTGGTAATTTTTGTACAGTCATTGTATGCTATGAATAACCTAGGAAAAATATTAATTCTGTTGTTTGACACTTTTCATAGTACAAAGTAATTTCATGCTCATTTTCATGCTATAGCTTGTCATTTTTGTGTAGGATAGTTTACTTATCCAAATGCCATGAAATTTTTATGGTAGTCTGTTTAGGGTAGTAGTATGCTACTGCAATTTTCTCAGATTTTTAGGAGCATCAGAAATATAGGTTGCTATTCAAACCTATTAGTAACTAGGGTTTAAGCCAGTGTCGCTTTAAGTGTGATTAAGAAAGTCGTAAAGCTTTGGTGTATCTTTGAAGCATTTCATAAGATAGGTTAACTTAACATATTAGTAGTAGAAGAGAATGCAGTAGATGACATGTGCTTGTAGTATAGTTCTTAGATGATGTTGACTACCTTGCATTTCAACATATCCATTGCATTCATCTCCTTCGATGCACCATTTGCATAATCACTTACGCGCATTGCATCATACAGGATCGCAAACCGAGAACCCGGTCGTCATACCCGAGGAGCCAGAGGAGCAGCTCGAGGTGCAGCCGCAGGAAGTGCCAGAAGCCGACGAGGGGGACGTTGAGGAACTTCCGGAGTGCCCCGATCACCGTCCGAGCTCCTTCGAGAGAGGCAAGCCCCGGAGCATTTTTCTCCCGGTTTGCAATGATTTAATTAAATGCTTTACTTTAATTGATGCATTACGTTCAGGAGTTGTTTGCAACCGTTGCTGCATTATACCTTGTTTACCTTTGTTATACTATATCCTTGTTACCCTAGTATCCGCAGTCGAGTCAATGCTTAGCTGGCTTAGACCGGTAGAAGTCGGGTGATTTCCTGTCACCTGCGAGCTATAGGTGGTTACCTGGATCTGCTTGGATGACTATGAAGTCATGGTATAACTAAGTGTTAAATGAAGTTGAGACCGGACGGAGACTTGCAGAGTTCTGGACTGTAGTGTTTCCATCTGTGTCGATTAAGGACCGACCGTTGTTGGGCCTCGAGTCATGTTGAACGCATGCCTTACATTTAGCTGGCCGGATAAAGTACCTTTCGACCGCGAAGCTGGGAGATTTTTCGGGCCGAGTAGATTGCCCGCAACGCACTGTACCGGAGCAGGTGTGGTAGGACACAGGGGCGGGATGATAAGACCAAAGTGCAGTCGGTCGGCCCCCGGGTACATGTGGTTCCTGGCAAACTCGAGATTCCTGGAAAGTTGACTCGGTGATCAATATCTCACTTTAGCGGGTGAGTGAGGTTTGTGTAAGGAATAAATCACCAGCTGGTTAGGAATCGATTCGAATCGCCATCGCTCCTGGATAGTGAGCACTTGACTTGAGTTACTTCATCGTAGTAAATGTTATGGAACACTTGGACAATTATAGTGAATATGACAGTATGGAAGTTGTTTAATGATCATTGGTTATCATTATCTGCTTAATCACATGTTTACTCTAGCATAGGTGCAAACCTAGTTGACAGGTTAATAATAATTAACTTGGCAATAATGCTTTTAGACAGGTTCTTGAAATGCTAAAAATGCTTCTTTTTGCAAATGAGTCAGCTACCCTACTATAAAGCCATTCATAATCCTTGGTGTCATTATTTTCGGTTATGTCGGGTAAGTCTGGCTGAGTACCTTCTCGTACTCAGGGTTTTATTCCCACTTGTTGCAGATGGGCAGATGTACTATGGCTACTGTATCAACTGCCTGTATCCTGCGATGGGTGATGCTTAGGACCATGGGCATGGTCATTCCTTACGTCTCATCTAATGCTTTTTGTTGGAGATGATCATCCGCTGGCACTATATTTCAACTCTGTGTGTGTGTGTGTGATTTGAACAAAAGACTTCCGCTACTTTTTATTCGAACTGGTTTGTAATAACTAGGTTGAAACTCTGATGTATCTGTTATGTGAACTTTTATGTAATATGTGATGGTGACCGCTAAACTTATTACGATCACGGCTGGGACACGAGTTGGTTTGAAATCCTTCGTGATTTCACGGACTACCGGGTTATACGGGCTTAAGTTTGCTCAATCGTCTGCTCTGGTGGGTGATTTTCTTACTTAATTTCGTATAATTGGTCGGTTCCGTCACAGGTGCACCCCAGGCGGCGGAGGGGACGGCGGCGTGGGCCAGGGGCGAGCTATAGCCCCCTGTCCAAGAGCAACGACGCGATGGCGAGGGCGTGGTGGCGGAGGCGGATGCGGCGTGTTGTGGGTGGCGACAGCAGGCGTGGATGGTGGCGGCGGCGTCGCTGCTGGTACGGGCGTGGTGTCAGCGTGCCTTTTTTATTTTTTATGAAAAAAAGTTTGCTGAGTGTTTTTTGGACACTCGACAACGTCTTTGCCGAGTGCCTGATAAAAATCACTCGAGAAACTAGCGTTTGCCGTTAAAGGGTTTGCCGAGTGTCTTGCCGAGAGTTTTTGGGGCTTCGCCGAGTGCCCCTAGCACTCGGCAAAGCTCCTGTATCCCTAGTAAATAGTAATCTTTAGTGAGCATCTTTATCATCTGTATCATCAGTGTTCATCATCTATTCCGTAAATGTTCCAAGGTCGCTTGTGACCATGAGCATGGCTGATATACCAGTTTTACGCTCTGCAGAGGTTGTACACTTTCACTATAAGTCGTGGTTTACTATTTCGCCCGAGGTAGCTAATCTCTTGACCCATTTCCAAGGAAGGTCGGCAGAGTTTACTATGAAGCCTTTCAAAGGTTCGTCTAACAAGTTAGGGTCCTTAGATTCACTCGACAAACAAATGTAGAGCCCCCCTTCCCGATGGCACAATGACACATAGCCTATACACAAGGGGACAGAGGTCGCACTATACCTGATTCGGCAAGCCATTCTTACGCCAATAAAGGTAACCACTAACAAGCTAGAAAAGGTCTTCATACTGAGCTAAAACCAGAGCCATGTAGCCCTCATAGCTATAGTGTAAGTCTTGGATGATCACTAACAGATAAGTCCTTAGGAAGAGGAATCTAGAGCACCATAAAAACAGCCCAATGCTCTAGCCCCTAGTTCTGTGTTGCTAAAAAGCATCTTTTAGTGTTTATTGCATATACCATTAGTCAAGTTACAAGATCATGGTCTTTAATTGAGCACTAGCATCATACTACCCAATGCATATCCCATAGGAGACAAGGTATAAGTTCAAATCTAGAGAATCCCTATCAAGGTGACACATGCAATATAAATTAAATGTATTAAAGTTGATAGGAGACAAGGATGATCCCATGCTATACTTGCCTTAAACTCAGATCATTCTTCAAGTCCAAAACTTCAAAGATCTGCTTTTTGATCAACACGTAAAACTCACCGAATGGACATGATCATAAAGCACCACACAAGCATCCATATAATAATACAAAAAGCACACAATAGATCTAAATTAGAATAGTACACCAACCATAATAAACAGCAAGTAAAAAGGTTTTATAGATGTTCTACACGTTGCCATGAACAAACAGACGCAAAAAGCACTCTAATCGAAGCTATAACGAATAAGTTATAAATTAAACAAGATTTCCTTTAATAAAATAATAGATTAAATCTAACCTAGAATTTCAAAAGTTAAAAATATATTTAACAGTAGGATGAACATGTAGATTACTCAATTATGAATCTAACGCAACTTGAATAGATCAAAATGGAGTTAAAACGAAGAAGATATGGCCTAATGAAGATAGTGATAATTTTGTAAATAAACAGAACTCAATTTTGATTTAAAATAAATAAAATTAGATTTTGAATTCGGGCTACGGACTGCAGACATGAATAGAAGAAAGGGCAGGGGCTCTTTAGAATAAAATCTGGGACGACGGATTCTATTCTACAAAAATGCGAGGGCTCTTTTGCAAATTTCACAGCGAAGGGGTATCTTCTATTCTTGGCCCTTGATCACAGATCGAACGGTTGGAAATAAATTAGAGAGAGTTAGAGCGGGTGGCGTGGCCAGCGCCAGAACAGGAACGACGTGGCGGCGATTTCACCGGCGAAGACAGGAGAAATTGGGGAAAGAGGCTACCGAGCTCAGATTGGCTCAGGGTTAGCACTAGGAGTTAGATAGGACCACGGCGAACTCGGCTCTACAATCTATGGCGGCTAAGATCGAGCAGAGGTGACTAGCTACGAGCAATGGCGGCGGCGACACGGTGAAGGCCGAACACAGAGCGAGAAAGGGGGAGATAAAGGGCTCTGTTTGTTCGCGAACTCTACGCGAAGCTCGGGGATGCTCTTACCGTGACGGAGGAGTAGCTAAGTAAAGTGGCGACGGCGGCTTCTTCTCGATGAGATTTGGGTGGCGACGCTAGGGCATAGGATGGCTTAGCGGCTCAGCGTCTTGTGCTCGGGTGGATGCGGGCGGCACGACGCTCCTATTTAAGGGGGTCGGGAAGCTTGGTCCGCACGGCAAGGTGCGGTGGCGTGGGCAGCGCGGACTCTGGCAGCAGTGGAAATAGAGTCCGGCTCGCCCTGGAGGTAGGAGACGGCGCTGACATGTGGCCCCAGGATGACAGCGAGTGAAAGAGCGGGACCGGCCTGTCAGACAGAGAGAGAAGAGTGGCGCACACTCCGTGCGTGGGCTTTGGCCTTGGGCCGACCTGTCTCAGTGGGTTGCGCGAGAGGGAGAGCGGAGCAGGCTAGGGGGAAAGGGAGAGCAGGCTGTGGGTGCTCTTCTGCGCAGCTTTCAATCTGGGCCAGGCCCAAGAAGGAGGAGGGAAGAAGGCGAGCGGGCCCGCGCGGGAAAGGAGAGAGGAGTAGGGCGGGCTAGGCCAAAAGAGAGAGGAGGGAGACAGAGAGAGCAGCTTTTCAATTTCCTTTTTGTTTTGAAAACCAAATTCAACTGTGAACCAAATGCAAATTCCAATAGACTTTCAAATATACTTTTCACTTAAATAAAAATAGAAAATTTTGGTAGGCTTCTAAAAATAAATTTTACAACCCTTTTAAACTCTTTTATTTTTCAATTCTCTTTTTCTTTCTTTTCTTTTACTTCAAAGTCATTTTTAATTTATTTCCAAAAGCAATTCAAACCATTTTGAATCTTGATTCAAACCACTCGAGCAATAAATCAAATGCACCGGCATGTATGCACAACCATATTGCTAACTCCTTATGATGAATTTTAATATAATAAAAAATATTCTTTTTCCATATCTCATAAGCGCAAAACAAGTATTTAAATCAGTTTAACTGTATTTTAGAAAAGGTAAATTTTAGTATGTTACAGGTCAATTCAGAAAGATGCTTTCCTCTCAACTAGAGTAGCTAGCTTCAACTGTTGGTACTAGTTGCCACACTTGCCACATATATAAGGTCGTGGGATCAGTTATAGCCGCCGGAAACTAAAAGGAAATGATGTGGATTTAATATTGGATTAGTTGGCTTATTAGGTTCAGACTAACCAGTGGGGGATGCAGTCCAATTAGGATGCCGTAACATGCGCTCTAAAATATATTTGCTTCATGTTCGAACTAGGGAACCTCAAGCCAAGGAATTAATTGCATGACTGCGACCTAGTAGCAATTTAACCATAGCTAGTGAGACAATATGCACTTAGATGTCTGTGCTAGCATCTTGGCTCCAAAGATACCATTTAGATGAATCTGTCTACTATCAGGGGCGGCGCCAGGGTACCCAAGTTTTTGGTGACAAAAATAAATATATAGAGTATTCTCCCAAGTATAGACGTATAGTGGTATTCCCTGCGATTTTCCAATTGGATCAAAAGCCCACAAATCAATTAGCAGCCCACAAGAAACTGGCAAACTGCCCAGGCGCATGAGGCCAGCCCTATTCCCTTCGGCACCTCGCGAATCGCGAGCAGCCGCTGCTCGCGTAAAGAGGACCGTCGCCTGGCGGCTGGCGCAACTGCTGCTGCTGCTGCATCCGGAGCCGGAGGTGGCGGCTGGCTGCATGCGCCGCGGCGACGGGCGGCGGCAAGGCGAGAGCGCTGTGTTTGATGTAATTTAAACACTTGGCACTGAGAGGGCATGATGAAATTGAGACTCGCTAAAAGGAAATTCCCCCTGAGCTTTTAAATTGGCTATATTGAATATATTATAAGATATTGTAATTTTTTTTACATGGAATACTCTTTTCCATAACATCCAGGCTCCGGCACTGAGAGTATTTCTATTGTATTTGAGCTTTCAAGCCTTTGGGTCGTAAATAGGCAAGCCCTAGGCCCGCGTCCGGACACATCTCCCCGCTGCCCCTCATCTGCTCTGTGCCGCACACCTCGCCTGCTCGGGATCCATGTCGCGCTGAATGACTCACCCTACCCATGCCGTCCGCCCTTACGCGGGTCCACGTCGCCCAAACATCACCAGCATCGAGGAGACACCGAGATGAGGCAGCAGAAGGCGAGAAGGGAGATGCAACACTCGATCTACTTTTAAAACATCAAATTAGAATATTTGAAGCATATGTTTAAAACAGTTGAACCACCTGCAACATACGTCCGAAACATTTATAAAAACACCTAAAAATGCTTGAAAAATCCATTGCAAAATATATGCAACATCCAGATAAAACACACAGAACATATGTGTAAAACATATGCAACATCCGGATAAACACTTGTAGCACGCATCTAAAAAAACAGATGAAACAATGGGAACAAAAAGCTTGCAACATACGTGCACAATCATTGCAACATATACAACATCTCGATCTACTTTTGCAATATCCTATAGGAAACACTTGTAACATACATATGAAACACTTGAAACATAGACTTACAAGATGTGTTTTACGCCCTTCTTCTATCCGGACAACGCAGAGTGGAGTGGGGAACAGTCGGTCAGCCAGCGACCGAGGATGGTGGTACGGCTGGCAGCGGGCAGCTGCGCCTGCTGCCTGGCCTGGTCTGGCCACTCCGGCTCTCTGATGCAACTGAACTGAGGACGAGTGTTACAGCGGCGCTGACATCGAACCAGCCAACCTTCTGATGGGGAATGGCGGCGTCGGCAGCACCTCGGCACCACCTCGACGTGGTGGGTGATGGAGCACGGCGCTCAACTATGGGGCACGGGGCATAGGGTCGGGGACGGGGCACCTCACTGCGTGGGATGGGGTGCAGTGAGGTGGAGCGTGCGTGGCGGGGGATGGAGTGCGGCGCGGGATGGGGGTGCTGCGCGATGTGCTCCGACGAGGCAGAGAGGAGGTGCGGTGAAGCCACGACGCGAAGCGAAGCGAGTGAAGATTGGAGGTTTCTGTTTTTTTTAGGGAAAGTGGGGATTTCTAGGGGAGCAGGCCTATTGCCTCTTGAACCCATCCTGCACAGGCCCGGGAACGGGCGTCCCGACGGGTACGCCACTGACACCCTCACCAGAGTATTAGCGTTTTGTAAGAGCCACGATCTCCTAGTATATACTATAGAGAACCCTGTGGTCCGTGGATGAGGCAACAATTATGAACTAAACGCAAATCCATTCTATCATCTGCTTCTTCTTTAATTTCTCCCCAAGCCGCCACCCTCGGGCCTCGGCGTCGCAACTCTGTCCGTAGCTCGCAGGCGCGCCACCAACAAAGTTAGGACGTCACATTAGAATGATTATACGGGGAAGTTGACGTGATGATCTCTTTCCATGCATGTATGCTTCTTCCGGAGAAGAGAGAAAATGTAACCTTTTCCACTTCTATATTTTCTTATTTTTATTAATCGACAAACTTGTGGTGATGTGATTTCGTGCCATCTACTACATGACAACTTTGGCAGTTGAGATTGTGAAATTCAACTTATTGATGATAGATTGTGGACAGACGAGGGTCCAAAAGTTTTTTGCTCTTTGTCGATCTGGATTATGGTTGTTTTGGCTACAATATATCCATACCTGGTAACAGGTATTTGAGTTGTTGAATCATGCAATCTGGATAAGCGTTTTGGTTGGTTGATTGATTCAATTGAATTATTACTCTCTCCGAGAAAGGAATGAAAGGAAAAACACAAGAAACAGATAACAATTGTAACAGTAGTAAATGGGTGGAGTCAGCATTTTGGAGGCAAAGGCGACAGTCAGGTCGTCCTACCTTAAACGAGCTCCAGTCGACCGTGCGTGCTCACCTGTGCTGTGCCGTTGAATCACACACAGCAAGGTCCAGCATAACTGAGCTGAAGAGCAAGTATGAGATGCGTGCGTCCCTACCCTACCGATACAATGGAAGGCATGAAAGAAATACTCAAAACTATGATCATAGGTTAAGACTGGTTGGTTATCACTGAGACATGGAAACCCTGAGGCCCTGTTTGGTAGCTTTGTAATTTTATTCACCAGAAATTAACCTCCGATTGTAATATCTTGTGCACTAGAATACAGCCGTAAAAATGTATGTTTGGGTGAAATGTCTGGCCTCGGACAAGCTTCTTCGACAGAGCTCCGCAGCCTAAAACAGCCGCAGTCCATAGATCGCACAGCTCGCTCGTCATGGACAGCTACGGGCCGTGGCGCTCTGCTCCTCATGGCGCGCAGTTCAGAACTGGAGGGAGCAGCCCGGCCGGGGATGGAGATGGCCGACAGGACGGGGCGGGTAGGGCGTCCAGCGGCGAAGGCGCGGTTCCAAACCCATGAGAAGATCTGGGGCTACTGTGCGGAGTCAGAGGTTGAGCCAGATATTCGTCGGATTAAAATTGCCGGCTGATGAGGTCTTTATTTTTTTTTTCCAGACGTAACAATGTAATACAACTGTAATTTTAAAAGGTTGACCAGCCATCCAAATAGCATTTCTCAGTCCAACCTGTATAATTATCCGGATCTGTATTTTACAATGGTATTCAGTGTAAAACTAACCTCCTTCCAAACAGGATCTTGAGGATTAACGCATGCCGTTGGAATGCGTGAAAAAACATTTTCTCATGGACATGATGAATCAGCTCACATACGCGAGACGGACATTATGTGGGATGACGATCTAAACATTCCATGCCAGATATCCAACTCCCTAAAAAATTGTCATACAGGTAGAAATGCAGCTGCAATGAGAGCATGTAAATTCTACGAGTGCCTTCAGCATCAACTTCTGTTGCCACTACACTCTTTAGTCCAAACGCCAAACATTTGCATTCATTGCTTATTAATTAAGGAAATGCTTGATTCTTTCGTCAGGAGCAGAAAATGTAAAACTGGCCATTCAACTCTACCTCAAATTGATTCCAAGCTTCCAGACCACACTGCAGTAAACAGCTGCAGTAAGTAATCCAATGACAGATTACAGCATGGCCCATGCAGAATTTGACACTGAACTATATTGACTAAGGGAAGCTAGCTCTAAGTATTTTTTTTTTCATATTTTAATAGAAGAGAGAGAAAAGTTAACTCCCCCATTCGGCTTGCTGAATCTTGGCTAAAATTGGCTGAAAAATACTGTTCTGGCTGAATTGTTGTGAGAGAAAAACACTGTTCTAGGCTGAAAAAACAAGCCGAACAAGCTGAATATGGGGTAAGCCGAACAGGGCCTTGAGCTAGGCTCATACACACATTCCAATATCATGTGAGAGTGTCATGTGGGCCTAATCATACGATGAGACATTGCTAAAAGCTAGCACTATTGGAGAGGTTGGCTCAGAGCTAATAACTAACTTGTACCATTGCGGGTGCCCTAATGCAGTTCTCATTATCTCAAGGGCACAAACGCACAATTGGAGATTCCAGTTTAGGAGTACAATTAAGGCTATATGTAAAAATGCTATTATATAATTTCATTTTTCCACAAAATATTTGCTACTAAGTACGGAGTACTTGTTACTTTTAACAGTAGCATCAAGCCTGTATAAGACAGCAAATTTTCACACTAAACAACTCAAAACTGAAATTCGATGTAGTTCATAAGAGGAAAATGAACATATGCAACAATTCCTATAAATACAGACTTGTTCATACTCACAAAATGAATGGAACATAAACAAATGCTTATGTCAAGTAAATCAACTTACATGTGAATATGAGTAGCCAGAAAAATAATGTACCCTTGAAACATTCTTATACAGATATCATGTCAGACTGTTAGTCCATCAAATCACCTGTCAGTTCACATCAAAAATAGGAAAAATGGTTGACGATGCAATGAATCACTTCTTGATGCAAGAAATGAAGTGTAACTAGTATAGATTCCCCTTACTGAATGATTAAATGGAAACTTCTCATATACCTCTTTACTTGTAGCCAACTTCTTTCATCAAGTGGCGGTAGCTTCGCCCCCGTATCAAACGTTGCCAAAAGAATGCTAGCGTTTCTTGAATGTTCAATTGTAACCTCTGTTGAGCAAGCCTAGATGGAATGGTGATCAATATCAAGGCACACAATCATTTCTCACAATACTTAAAGGAGTAGAAGAACAAACCATCTGGCAAGACAACGCTGAATCCCACGAGTGATTGGTCGCATAAAGGATGGTTCTCTTTGTTGATACAGTAAACCAACCTAGCAAACAGCAACCATGCAATAATCACATAAATATCATGACACCAAATACCAAGCAGAGTTCAATAATTTCACCTCCATCATGGCAACAGCAGCAGGATCATCCAATATTTCTAAGCTGTCATCTGCTAGGTAGTTCACCTGTGAAATACACAAAATAAAACATTCTAAAACTCTGTTATCTATAAATAGTTGATGTGAGATGTGCAAAATAGGGTTGCCTTTTCGGTGCATGTTTGTAAGTAGTGGATCAGTGGGAACAAGGTAAGGCTGTCACTTCTCTAATACTGTGCAGTGCATATTCATCAAATACTGAATGCTGGCTTGCAAAGAGATTATACCCCAAACTCAGTGTTCACAAAGGATTGGATAAAATCCATTAGCTGAATCTTCGCCCATTTATAGGACAAGTCAGGGTTGTCATCCCGAGGTGGATGTCTCCAGGGTGCACCAAAAGACAATCTGTTCTCTGGTACTTTACCCTCACGGACATCTGAGGCAAACTTCTGCAGCATTTTTAGTGCCTTCTCCATGGCTGGATTAACAACAGAGACCTGGTGAGAAGAAATGAAACAACAATCATGTTTTTCACTCTTAATTTGTGTGCATTCTTTTAAGTCTGTAATTTGAAACAGCAGAACACAACAATGATAAAAGAGCATGTTTGAAGTAGGGAGCAAGTAAAGTTTTCAAATTAGAAGATGGCATATTAAATAGCATTTATGTCTAAGAACTCAGCTGGCAACAACTGAAACTTTACTTACTTGCAAGTGTGCCAGGTACGTATCAATAATTTCCTCAATATTGCTGTCATGAAGAACCCTGTAATGCAACAGAGATTAGACACAGGCAACAGCAATATGCAGCATGTACAGTTAATAAAACTAAGGTGGGTGCTGTTATCATGTATATTTTAAAACTTACTGAGACTTTACTGCAAACCACGGAATTGAATATAGAAAAAAATAGCAAAGGTCTCAGAAATGAACACTTTGAATCCTGTATGTAAGCCCTAACTAAACAAGAAGGATTTCCTAGGAAGGTATGGTGGACAAAAATCACAAAACCTGATACATATTAAAAATAGTTCAAACTTATCAGAGAAACAAAGTGAAACTGATAAACTTACAGAATTTGTCGGGACGGAAAAGAACCTAGAACTGATCGACTCATCCATCTAGTGATTTTTCAAGAAAAAAATGTGTGGTCTCCAAAAGCAATAAGCATAAGAGTTTTTTCCTTCTATTTATTAATAACAGGAGGCCAGAAGAAGACATCTTACCCAAATGAGATCAGAAACGAAAGTGAATCATATTTTGGGATAAGATACTGCCAACATGGGATAAAACAAATAAAGTTCAATGACAAACTACGGACGCAAGTTACTTACTCTGGGCTATTCGCCTTTTGCTTTAGCATATATATCTCAGATAACTGCCGTGGGTTTGGCCCAAGAACCTCATCTACAACTTTCCACTACAACTTCAATAAAAATAAAAAACAAATTATGTACAGAGATTGCACAAGGGGAAAATTATAGGAAGAATGCATTCATATTTCACACAAAAAGGAAACAATAGCAGGTCTAAAATATAACTACCTCCTGTTCACTGAAGAATTCAGAAACCATATGCAGCTTAGCTTCTTGTGCCGTCCAACCAAATGTCTGTCATCCAATTATTATGCTTCAAGTAAAAAAGTAGGAAGCGCGGAAAAAATAGAAAGGCACCGAAATGAGCATACCTCACGAGAAATAAATATGTTTGGAAAACCAAAATCAACGAATGCTTGGGAAGAATAGTAACTGCAAAGATTCAGAAAATGTGTAAAGTTGATACTTTCCAGTTAGCAGCAATGCAGCAGAGTACTTGTTTTACAGTAAAAATTTCCTTAACCCATAAATATGACAAGAGAAAACTATTGGAGTTAAGGTAAACTGTAGGCCATAGCATGCCAGGAAGAACTATCGAAGTTCCAAGAAAACAAACAGGGAATAAAAACAACTCTTTGAGGGGCTGTGACAAGCTTATTTTCTTTAGGGAACAAGCTTTCATCACAACAAAAAGATCATGAAGATGCAACAGAGTCCAGAGGAAACAGAATCTCTAACTAGAATGTTGTGTGTTATATTTGCGAAAGGGTAATCCCATATACTCATAGCCTCATATAAAAATACTGAACCTACATTAAATGAATCCATAATGGGAATAAAATGTTTTGAACCAACAAAAGCGCATGCAGATGAATAAAACTATACTTTTCTTCAGGTGTCATCCTTATTACGGTTTTCTAGACATCCTCTATTGTAAGCAATTTTGGAGGCAGTTGCATCACAAAATTTGGTCCAGCATGGCAGTATGCTCACTCAAAATCATCCCACACCACTGTAGAAATGCAATTTGCCGGTTATCACCAAACTTCACAGCACAAACATGGAGAAAGCAATAACATATTTCTCTTAGAATATATTCTTAAAATCCTTCAAAGTTGAGAGATTTTGCAAGCATTTTGAATAAAAAAACTACACACATATAACTTACATGTTTCCAAACAAAATAATTATTGATGTTTGTAGTTTTTAAGGTTTCACTAAATCTTGTCCTACATGTTTTTGTGACTGGAGAGAGTACAATTCAGTGCGTGCAAGAATAAAGGATTCGCGATATGGAATTCCATTACTAGAATATTTTGAGTTATTACTATAATTTAAACTTATAACCATAAGGCAATCCATCTGCTTTGTCGGAGCAGGGGCGGAGAGGGATTCATTAGTTTCACAACACAAGGGTGTCATGTGGAGAAAGAGAATTGAACTATTCTCCGGGTACTGGTACCGCTTAAGCCCAATCAAGTGAAGAAATCCTGTAAGATGGACTTGATTTACTTTCCTTTCCAAGACCTATACACCATATGGTTTGGGTATACCATTATCACCTAAGTATTGAAAAAGATGTGACCATTGTACTGAAAATGGTCAAGAAATGGATTGAACAAAGTTTTGCATTGGAATGTAGATCACTTGCATCTGACATCATTTATGGTTTGTCTTCCAAATGCCTAACTACATTTAGGCTTTAGTGTGCCATGTGTCGTTCAAATGCCTAACATATGTAAATCAACTGATTGAGCATATTTTGGTACCTCAGCTATGCTATGATTTGATAAAACACAAACATTGTTACTTACAACTTCTGTAACACGGATACGTCAATGAGGGGCCGTATCACGTATCGGATACGTATCCGATACGGATATGCCTCCGATACACCTCCGATACGTATCCTCCAAGTATCCCATTTTTATTTAATTTTTGGAATATTGAGTACGTGACCGGATATGTATCCACCTCTGGGATACGGCCCAGCCCAACAAACGCTCCTTATCTCCCCGAGTCACAGAGCATTTCCATAGGAACAGGAATTCAACCTAGGACAGAAAAACTCCACGATAGAAGAAGGAACACCACCACACCCCATGCATATAAAATCCTTCTGTAACAGTAACTTTGATTTGTTTTTTGTTCTTCCAGCGTATACCCACCTAATTGTGTATGATAAATTGGCAAGTTCCTAACAGCACACAAGATGTGTAGACATGTTTTTCATAAACTCATTTAATCAAACCTACACTAGATTTCCTTGCACTTTAATAAGAAAAAAAGTCATCTCTACAGCAAGTTTCTGTTCCCAAACAAAAACACAGCAGGTCAAAAATTCAAAGTTAACTAAACAAATAATCCTGTCGCAAATCTTTTGGCATTCCAATCTCTATGCTTCCACCAGGTTACTTTTGTCGAACAGTTGTGTCGTTCTCCTTGTACCTCACATGTGAACATGATTATCCTCTAAACTCAAGTTCTATCACCTATAAGCTCTAAAACACTAGAAATGACCGACAGAGCATGCACAATGCAGGGGAAAAAGAGTACAAGAACTCACCCATCTGAAGTCGACATAATAACTGGCAAGCACTGTTCATTCACGCCAAGTGCAATCACCCTCCAAATGAAGCTATCATGGTACATCGCCGCAGGCACCATCGTCTCATCCTCACAAATTGCCTTTCTCAAAACATCCACATTGTTCAGGACCAGCTTTGGCTGCACAAAAATGACAGCAGCACCAACACAATAATGTCAAGTTATACAAAGCCACCACAAACCCAACTGAAATAACACCAAGTCTACCTGGAAGAACTCCTCCTCTGCAACACCCGACAGAACATCCAGCAACAGGCATGGCCAGTCAGTAGCCGAATTGGCCAAGGAGCGCGAGAACCGCCCAGTTCTATTCATCTCCCTAATTGCCTCCTTCCTCCACCCCTCCTGCATTCCAAGCACCTCCTTAGCCACTCGCAAGGACGCCATTGCCTCCTGCATGTATGCCCTCTCTTCCATGGAGCTGTTGGTCGCCTCTCCCTCGCCAATGTGGAGTGTGTCGTCCCTGCGCACCGCGGCGAGCACGGCCCTCGACCAGAGCGCCGGCACGGAGGTCGACGAAGAGCGGCGGGCTGGCACAGAGGCGGCCGAGGAGCGGGTGGCGGAGGGCCCCCAGAGGCGGGAGAGCGCGGTGCTGAGGCCGTGGTTGCGGGAGAGCGCGGCGAGCACGTCCTTAGATCCCACAGCGCCGCAGAGGACGGCGGCGCGGGCGAGGCCTTCAAGCGCGGACTCGAGGCGGAGGCGGAGGTCGTGCAGCGAGGGGGGCGACGCTGGGTCGGCGGGGAGGAGGGACCACGGGGCAGCGGCGGGAGAACTCGGCGTGGGATGGAGGAAGTCGACGAATGCAGGTGGCGTGGGGCGGGTCGGACCACCGCGGGAGGAGGCGGTGGAGGAGTAGCGTGGACTTGCCGACGCCGCGGGGCCCGTGGAAGAGGAGCGGCTGTGGCACGCGCGGGCGGAGCGCGTGGTTGTGGAGGACGGTCTCGAGTACAGGACGCGGGATCACGCGCCACGGGCCGGCCGCCGGCGGCCATGGCGGCGCGGCGGGGATGGTAGGGTTCTGTGGGGTTTGGGGACGAATCAGGGGAGCGGAAGCGGGATGGTGAGCACGAGCGGGCGAGGAGAAGGCCACGTGGGATGGGCTGGAACTGAGAGTGTGTGGTTGTGGGCCTAATTGGGCGTCCTTGAAGGTGGCTATTTGTGCCACCTCCAGCGGCACCAAAAGCCATGCAGCGCCTGGCGAGCTGCCGGAGACAACGGACGCCGACATGGCGCAGGCGTCTCACCGAGAAAGAAACCGAGCCGCGGCAACGCCGAAGCAACTTCTCTACAGGAGCTTCTTTCTTTTTAGGCCTGTTTAAAACTGCTACGCTTCATGTTTTCCAGTTTTACTTCATATTTTTTAGTTAAATAGGTGTAGTTCCAACTCTACTTCTAGAAAAAAAAAAGAGTTGGAGTTTAAAGAGTACCTTAAAATAAAGTGAGCAAAGTTGCTCTAGAAATTTGTAAGATTTATTAGTTTATTAATCAAAATCATTTCTAGTTTCCTCTATCCAAAATGACGTAGAATATTTCCTTGTTTGTGTCCATCAGTAAGAATGTTTCAGGTGCAGTTTTAAGCTTGTAACTCAAAACTAGCTTTTTTACTTTGGGTTTCTGGTAGACTATAAATTCTTATCTTCTCAGTACACAAAAGTAAGAAAAACTCTTCTCAATTTGTTTTCAGCTTTTAGTTCATTTTCACATAAGCTAGTTTTCTAGGGCTTGTTCAGCTGCTCTCTATATCAGCCAAAGCAGCTGCACATAAAACAATGTTTCCTCTCTCTCTCTCTTCAACCAGCGGCAGCTGTTGCGGTTCTAAAAAAAAGTTACAGTGAACAGAGCCCTAACTTTTCAAAAGTCAACTCAATAAATGGACTGTTTATTTAAACTAGTAAAGAATTGAAACAAATAGGTCCTTAGTAACTTCAAGAATTTTACAGGAGGAGATTCAATTCCTTCAACATTCATGAAAAGGATCCCTAAGACAAGGTGGTCAGAATTCCTCCGAATCTTTTGATGTTTGTGTTTGCCTACTATGCACACACACACAAGCACTCTTTCCTATGAACACACACATGGACATCATATCATATCTTTATAAACACCTCTAAGGGACCAAACTCGTAGATCTGAGAGTGACAAAGTTATTATAAATGTATCAACAGGCACATTGCATAATACTAAGAGAATAGCGCCATTAAGTTTTACAATAAACTAGGTGAAAACCCCTTGCGTTGCTACGAGATTTATAGTTATAATTTGTTAGAGGTGCAGAAGCACCAAGGTAGCGGAAAGAATATCAGTATCATGATATGAGGTTCAAGCTAGTAGACAATGTATTGCAACTCTAACCTGGGAGATTCATACATATTGAAAAGAATTCAAACCACAAGCTAGTGCACCAAACTCACAGAGGAACACTAGCACCCGTGCAGAGCCTAATAAGAGTTAAATAAATATAGGTGAGTAGATTTCACCGAGCAAATCTAAATGAACGAGCTAGCTTAGGTACTCTATTTTTTTAGGGGTGGTTGGGAGTTGGGACTACTCCACTAGAGGTGTTTGGGACTACTCCGCTCCAGTTTTTGCAGCTTCGCTCCATCAACTCCACTATAGAGCAGATCCACTGTAGAGTTTGTGGAGCAGGTGGTACTGTTCGGCGCACAGAATAGCTCCAGCTCTAGGAAAAAAAAGAATAATGACCGTACTAGGCCACTCAAGGCCCAAAGGCCGAGCAGCCCAGCCGCCCAATGACCTCACATTTTCCCCTTTGCTGGAACACACGCACGGGAGAGGAATCTGAGTCGTAGCCATCGGATGTACGACAGAGGGAGTCGTGATTAATGAGTGGCAAAGTGGATAATTATCCCTCAATTTTATGTAGGAGTACGAAACTCTAAAAACTAGAGTACCTCTTAAGTTGCTCCAGAAAAAATACGGAGTTGGCCCCTAACTCTACCTTTTTTATGGAGCGGAGTTCTTAGAGCCGAAGGTATTTGGCAACACTAAGCTGGAGCAGAGCTATAAAAACGGGAGTGGAGCAGTCCCAAACACCCCCTTAGTTGAGCCATGTGAGACTCAGAACTAAATTTTTTGTCAAGGTTTATGTGAATTCATGTGTCCCATGATAAAAAAAAACATGTCAATTTGTTTTTGGTTTACAATTAAATGTGGCTCATATGGTACATGGAGAATGTTCATATCCTGATTCCTTTTTTTAGAAGATTAACCAATCGAGGCCTCAAATCACAGGGCCCATGAAAGAAATCCTATGACATCTTCCTCACAGCGCACTTTCAGCCATATAATATGCATGGATAGCCGTTAGCACCATCATCAAAATAATTAAGGAGAGCACCAGGCAATGCAATGAATGATTTTGAGGCCCTAGCTAGTACCGTAGCTAGTAGTATGGTAGGAGTGTGTATCTCTGTAGGCCCCATACAATATATTGCCATGCATGCAAAGGCGACCACACGAGCCACAGAATCTTCTGCCTCGTCGCTTACTCGTAGAATTATTTTAGATCACCCGAGAAAAACGACCCCCGCTGAGCAGTCCAACCTTTATACACCTAGAAAATTGCACACAGAAATTTACCTCCATTAAAATCAAAGGCTCACGAAAGAACTACGTCAGATCCAAGGACCAAGAGAAGAAGTGTGATGCGAGGCTTCTCACCCCCTCACCCTCGCGCCCTCCCCCTCTTCTCACGCAACACCACAGACACTGCGACTGCTTCCACGCTCGGCGAACCCTCCCAGTCTCGTGACTCGCGACCCTTCCCATCCCATGGCTAGGGTTCCCCGCCGGTGCTGCTCGCCGCCCATCTCCAGGCCGCGCAGCTCCCCACGCCAGTCGTGCTCGTAGCCTCGGCCCAGTCCACACTGCATCGGCTCTCGCCAGGTCGCGCCGAGCCGCATTTGCCGACCCGCCCCATGCTGCGCGGCGGCGCCCTCACCGGGGCCACACACACCGTCGTCTCCGCGTGCGCCTACCAATGCCGCATGCGCCGCAGGCTCTGCGCGCGCCTGCTAGGGCCGTACGCGCCGCCACCTCCGCGTTCGGCTTCCTGGGCAGCGCGTGCTGCCCCGCCACGTTGTTCAGCTCAACCGCTTAAGCCTCCCCCATTCGCCGCGTGCGGAAGATCTCGTCGCCGATGGCTGTACGAGTATGAATCGCGGTGACCATCCTCAACTCCACCACGTTCCTCCACGTGCAGGGCAAGTACCACGAGTGGCCCCCGCTATCGTTCGCGCCTGGATCCAACTACTCTGGCATGGTGGGATCGAGTCCAGCCTGGCGACCGTGTTTGCTCCTTTGCCGACCTCGGGTCCTTTGCTGAGTTCATCATCGCCGAGGAGAAGCTATTGTGAGTTCTTATTTGTTCTAATTGCTTTTGGTTTTTCTTTTTTGTTTGAGGTCACGGTGGTTCGATGGATTGGATTCTTCAGGATAGATTTTTTTTCCGTTCTTTCCTGGAAGGTTACGTTAGGTGTAGATGTGAGATCTCAGGAGCATAAATGTTTGCTTTTTTGAAACCGGTAAATCTCTTGGCACTTTTTTTAGTTGCCACAAATGATGGATCAATGGTGACATGAAAAGAATCTATTGGGTTCACGAAGCAAATATGTTCCTTTGTTCGATAGTAGTAGTATAGTAGTACTATTGTGTTAGCTTGGTAGTGGCGTTGCAAAATGTGAACCCGTTAGGATTTTCATTTATGTGTTCATGTTAACTTGATGACACACAGATAAACAGATAAAGCCTTTCATGGCCATACATGCTAATAACAAACAAAAAGTTCTTTTCAGGCAACATACCTTGTTGTTGAGAAATAGTAACCATTCAGATTACTTCTGCTTTTTTATTGCTAATTTTTGTTGATTTATTCTTGTAGGTTGATTCTCCTGCACAGACTTCTTTTTCTTTTCTGATGTGATGGTTATGGAGTGCATGGATGGAGATCCCCATCTACACCTAACGTAACCTTCCAAGAAAAAAAATGAAAAAATATATCCTGGAGAATCCAATCCATCAAACCACCGTGACCTCAAACAAAAAAGGAAAACCAAAAGGAATTAGCACAATTCATGGCCATACATGCTAATAACAAACAAAAAATTCTTTACAGGCAACATAACTTGTTGTTGAGAAATAGTAACCATTCATATTACTTCTGCTTTTTTGTATTGCTATTTTTTGTTGATTTATTCTTGTATTGGTTGATTCTCCTGCACAGGTTTCTTTTTCTTTTCTGTTGTGATGGTTACGAAGTGCATGGATTGAGGCTGAATTTTCTGCCAGTCTGAATCACAAGAACCTTATGAGGACAGTAGATACAACAGAAACTTATGCTAATGATCTTTCGTCACGTGTCATGTGTCATATACGGAGGGAGCTTGTGAACTCTCTGCAAATGTCCTTACCACAGTACTAGATGTATAGAAATGAAATGAGTTGAAGATGGGAACGTCAAGAGAAAGCTGGCTATTGTTGGGAAGGGTTTAACTTTTGACAGGTTTGTACTTTATAGTACTTGCAACATATTTAGTGGCTTTCTGAAAAACTAGAAGTAGACACGAAGGTAGAACAGTTTGTTATTTTTCTAATGCTTATTTGCCTATGAATCCAGTGGTGGCTACAACATTAAGACTGGGCCAGGCTGCAGCATCGAGCCGATGAAATTTGATATGGGAGGCTGTACAGCTGTATTCAGTGCAGCTAAAGCTTTGGGACAAATCAAGCCTCCTGGAGTAGAGGTACTTCATTTTTCACAGCCTCATAGTTGTATGAGATGCAGAGGTTTTACCCACATTAGTTTACCTGCAGCTGGACTTCCCTCCCGCAACGCCCTCTCCGTTTCGGTCTATTACGCCTGTTTCCTCATCGGCGAGGGGAAGGCAACTGCGCCATCTCCACCACCATAGCGACCCATCGTCGTTGCTCCATTCTTCACCTTCGCATTGAAGCGAAGACGTTGCCTAGCCAGGGGCTCCCGTGGATCTAAGGCCACCATCAAGAGAGCATCGCCGGACGCCCGGACCCTGTGGGCACATCCACCGCTGGCACCGGCGAGCGATCTCTGTCCAAAGAGATCACTTCGGTGAGCTGTCTTCCATCTTCGCTTGATGTTCATATTTTGACAAGTTGGTGCTAAATAAAATACACATATCTTTTTGCCTTCGCTTTGGCAGTGCTTGCAGAGTGTTCTGTGGCTTGATCTGCTTCTGCACCGTTCGTCCTCTGCCTTCATATGTCTTGTGCTTACCAACTGTCTGTGGAAATGCCTACAGGAAGTGACGCTCCAGATCATCTGGACCATCTTCAGTGATTAGGATGAAGTGAATGCACCTAAGACCATGGAGCTCAAATTGATTTTCCATGTTACGTTCATAAAATAAATAATTGATTTTCCATGTCAATTAATTCAGTTCTATGCAAATTGATGATAGGCTTATTTTTGAGCTATTTCTAAAACTTTGACTAATAATCAGCTTTTGGGACAGTTATTTTATCCAATGAGAATTTTTTGAGGTAACATTGTGTCTTTACAGGATTCTGCATGAGCTGTGGTGTTTGTTGGGTTTAATGGTAAAAAAAATATAGGTGCTAGCAGAGTCGATATTTATCCTACTCTGCTCAGTGCACACATTAGTATGTTGGAGGATGCTTATATACCATGATTAGGACCTTTCTTAGAATTTTGACATGTCTAGGAAAGGCAGGATCATTGTTGATGTGTTCTATCAAAATACTGTAGTGCTGTTTATCTTCCAATTTCCATTTGATGTTCTAGGATATAGGTTATAGTTTAAATTGTGCAAAATGCAGCTGTATTCTTCTATATAGCTCAGGCTACTGCTAATGAGCATTGTGTCAGCTTTAAATTGTGCAAAATGCAGCTGTATTTCAGTTTCCATTTGATGTTCTGGGATATAGGTTGCATTGACTACATTTGCTTGTTTGTTTCTTTCAGGTGGAAGCGCTTAATGTTCCCTTAGCAGATACATATGTGAGTACTCATTTGTTCTTCCACTTCGAATCTGAAATCTAATGTTATGCATTGAAGACAATGTTAGTTATAGGTTTGCTAAATAAATATTGTGCACCATCAACTATTTAAAAATTAACTGAGAATTAAATGTGTTGCCACTTGACAGTGTATGACTGGATTTTAAAAAAAATACAGAGATAAGCGATGTTTTTAATGTCATGTATTGGCTCTGTCCATAGGTAGTGACATTCTGTGAAGGGTAGATAGTGGATGCTATAAATTACACATTTTTCACTTGCAAGTGGGAGGCATCGTGAGTGTTTATGTCTATGCTCATACCATCTCTATGTATATCCTGGTGACTCACAACATTCCAAACTTACATGTGAAAACATCTTTCTTATATTGTTTGCAGACCAGAGGACGATATAAGACATTGGTCCAAGTTTCCATCATTTACACCTCTTCTGTTAATTGATTACCAAACTTGGTAGTATTGTTCATCATATTGAATCTTTTGATTATTTGTTCTTATGCCCTTCCTGCAAAGTTAGATTGAGACAGATGATGGCAAGTCTCTGGACTTTAGCAACTATCCTCATATATTTATGGTATGGGATTACCTGACCTGTTCATTTGTGTATGTATAAGTGTTTTATTTATTATTTCTCTGATGCTACATGTAGAGATGGAAAGAGCGATAGTTTGTCAATGTTGGAGCTGACTGTGGGTTAACCATCGCTGGTTTCTACTACGTCTGCTTTTCTTGTAGCGATGGCTCCATTAGTGGATTTTATTATGATTCAAATAGCACGTAATGAATATGTCTGCCATTTATTTGTTGCAAATAATATTGGTATGGGATCAGATTCATTAATGGAGAAGGTGGGCTGGTGTAAACACTTCGTTTTCTCTTCATGTGCAGTCCATTTCAGAAGCTCAATTTCAAGTGTACCAATGAGAAAAATTCTGGATTCACCTTTTAAAAAATAATAACAATCTACACACCAACTTCAGTGATTCCATCTTATCAAAAGATCTGCTCGAGCTGCATGCCCTTCCTTCCAGCTTGTTTGTGCTTGGGATTAAAGATCTACTCTAGATTTATTTCAAGAAAACTCACCATGGGAAATGGGCAGATGCTGAGATTATACTAAGCATCCCAGTACACAAGAAACAGGGACTCTGATGATGGTAAGAGGGTAAGGCAAGTGTCAACGTACTTTGATCACAAGCTCTAAAAGTGGTTTGATGTGGGAGATGGAGACATTAGCTCATAACTGAAAAATATTTATGTATTTCATTCCTCAGGAGTTTGTAATGTAGCCCAATGTACAACAACTTGGTAGTTGATTCTAAATCAGGGTATTGTCATATTGTTTTACAGTATTCTAAATTGTATAGATGGATGTGGTTGCCAATTTGGCACCAGTAACTGAGTAATGGAATTACTACTTCAAAAAAGTCGGAAGTTTAATGTAAGCCACAATTCCTCTTTTATAAGTTTTCTTTTCTTAAAATTTTGTCGCTCGATTGTTTTCATATGCATCCCTTAAATTTCACCGTAGCGTTAGCACGGACATTATACTAGTAAACCATAGTTTATCAGTTAACAAACAGTATTTTTTTCTCATACAAAACTAGCCAATAGTACTTTCAGTCATAACTTATAAGTTAAACCAGCTCAAACGAACAGGGCACTCATCTTCGATCAAATATAATCATTCAAATGTATGTTGTGCGAGACTGCGACAGGTGGGCACTCATCTTCGATCAAATATAATCATTCAAATGTATGTTGTGCGAGACTGCGACAGGTGGCCGCCTCCTCCCTTCACATGAATGAAGAGGCACTCGCTTGCTATTGCTAGCGGCGCGAGTTGCGGCCTACGCGGATCCCCAGTACAATCACCAAGGTAAACGACACTAGCTACGTAATGAAGGGTGAGGTTGATTGGCATCCGCCTTGCTTGTGTTTGTCAGGGCATTACAGGATGCTGTCCAAGCACATGGTCACATCACATGGATGGATCATGTATCAATGTCTGGCGCCGGTTTTTTCTTTTCTTCTCTTTTTTTTTTTGAACAGGAGGATCAAGGCGCGCAGTGGCGAGTGGACGATTTTTTAAAGTGACTCTAGTTCCTACTAGGTTCATATGGAGTACAAATAGCTAGGTAGGTACGGTAGGGATGACTGATATGACCGGGAAAAACAGAAAAAGATTCGGAGTTCCTCGTAGGGGTAGGGCTGGAGGAGATGTTTGGAAGGGGACACAAAGTCCATTAGGTTTATTAAAGAGTAAAATTCGTTGGCAGTTTCCAACTCTTGTTTTTTTTTTCTAGGTCCATGAATTCGTCCTGGGTGTCTTCTATGGTCCAAACAAAGGGACACCAGACCCCTTCTCCCAACTCCCTCCTCTCTCTCTCTCACTCTTGTTGCCCATTTTCTCCGTGGCCTAGCTACAACTGCATCGAACCCTAGCAGGTGGCGGTCGAAGAGTAGCCAAACGAGTGGTCATGCCTAGCCATTGGCCGGAGTGGTCAATAATGGGGCCCACATTGCATCCCGATTCCTAAATACTGTGAGTCAAATCAAGGCATGCCTAGGGTTTGTGGTATGAAGTGCACTACTATAAACTGAGCTACCCTAGCCGCCATTATCACTGCCGGTTATTACATAACTGATGGTAGAATTGTTTCACCGCCGGTTAGTGACACGATGGGGCTTGGACAGCAATCAAATCGTAGGTAAAAAGTTCTATCACTGCCAATTAGTGACACGGTGAGGCTTGAGTTCTTTTTCTCCGCCGATTATACGCAGAGCCACCTATGATACCCGTTATGGCTGTCGGCCCTAAACGACCAATGGTGGACTAGCGATCAACATTCTTTGTGATTGTTCAGTACTCTCCCAACTACCAACACCCTTTCATCACCATTACTTCCACCGGGAGAAGTCGAAGAGGCTAACCCTATGCTCTACATATTCTTCATGCCCACTAACCCTCTGAAACCACCCCTCTTCCTTGTTCATCCCCTTATTCCGTCCAACTTGAAAAATGTCGACAAACAACTACTTCAAGCTTCCCAGCAACAACTTGTCCACTGACGAGGACAAGGTCTAGCAAGGCTGGCCCTCTAGCAATGAGGGCTCAAGCAACTACAGCCTCCCTAGACCTCTGAGAAGGAGAGCTTCGAGGACGCCTTCGGCCCCGTCAACGTCGACGCTAGGGAGGAGGACATCGACAATGATGACGATGATAGCAACAACAATGATGACGACGACGATGAGCCTCCTCGCAAGTGGCTGAGGAAGGATGATCCTCGCTCTGATAGCGAGGATCTTCCTAAGATTAAGTAGTTTAGATTTATAGTTTAGGTATATAATGTATCAGGCCGAGTACAATCATGTACTCAAAATGTATCTTTGTTTTAATGAATGAAAAAACATCTACTTGGACCTTTTTTGCTGGTTCACACATAGGATCGAGGCAAAAGGACTGCAAGTTTATTTGTAATTAAGGACCGGATAAAAAGAACATGAACGAAGATATTGATTGAACAACGCACAGACAGAAATATTGACCCGAAGGGGATGAAAATGCATGTGAAGGGATTGGAGCGATGCTATGGACTATTCGTCCATGTGCGGTTGGCATTCATGTTTCTAATAATTGATCAATAAATATATTGTGATGTTTTTCTTTAGAAAATAACAGGGACAATTGGCTAGCAGACATTGAAAGTGGAGGTCGTTTGTTGGTAGACACCCAAAGTGGAGCCATTTGCTGAAAGACACTATCGTTGCTAACAATTATGCTACTAGACACCGCGTCCCTTATGTTATTCATTTCTAGTAGTTGAGGAGAGAGATGAGCAGTGAAAGACATTCTTGCCCCTACCGCTTTCTTCTTCCTCTCCCTTTCTCTTTTTTCCGTTTCTTGTGTTAGGTCGGCGCATGGAGGCGAAGCTAAGGCGGCGGCTGCCAGTGCGGCGGTCAAAGCCCCACTGCTGCTAACCTCGCCTTCGTCCCTCATGTGCTTAGAACTTAGAGCTCGCCAGCCTCCATGGCTACGAGCTCATAGCGTGTCCACTCGTGCGTCTGCTCCGCCGCTCGGAGCTTAGAGCTCATGCACGTCTGCTTAGAGCATGTCTGACGTGCCATCATGCATGTGTTCGCTCGACTGCTCCACTTGTCCACCACGCCATCGTTCTTGTGTCTGCTCGTCCACTCTATCACATCGCTCCTACCCCTGCCCGCTCGTATCTGCTATGCCACGCTGTCGCTCGTGCCTACATCCACTTGTTTGCTAGCGCTGTGGGCCTCGGCAGGTCGGTGGCCGGCACGCGACCGACACGTCCTGCTTCTCCTACTGCCTCTTCACCCCTGACCTTCGGCGGCGATGTCCCCATGGGCCCCACATGGTAGGCCCACACACTGATCCTGCCACCGCGGGACGCCACCGGCGAGTGAAAGCTCTAGTTTGGTTTTGGATAATTGATGAAACCCTAGGTAATAAGCTTTGGGTCTAAGTGAATATGAGATAGGTTAGTACACACCAAGTGGTGGAGCAAGATGACATCCATGGAGGTGATGATAGACATGTCATGATGGTGATCAAGTTGTAAACCTAGAAAAGAAGAAAGAGAAAAATAAAATAGGCTCAAGGAAAAGGTATAACTGTTAGGAGCCATTTTGTTTTGGTGATCAAGACACTTAAAGAGTGTGACCACATTTAGCATAGATAGCCATACTATCAAGAGGGGAGAATCTCGGTCAAAATGATTATCAAGTGCCACTAGGTGAAGTGATTCGTGCATATGCATTAGAACCTAGTGTGCTAACCAATTAACCCTTGAAAATGCTTGTGAAAATGCTAACACACGTGCACTATGGTGAGACACTTTGTGGTCCACAATATAGAAGCAAGGGTGTTGAGAAAGGAGTTGAAAACACTGGTCACAGGGTGACCGGATGCGTCCGGTATTCAGCCCAGGCGTGAACAGCTGAGGCAGGGGTGACCGGACTAGGGGTGCGTTCGATCGATAGTGATTGGACACATCTAGTCTGCCCCAGAACCTCTCGGTGTGGTTTTTGACCTTGACCGGACTCTTAGTGCATTGAGTAACTTGACACTGAGCGTCGCGTCTGGTCAGAGGAGGTGGAGTGTGCGGCTTTGTGCAACTTGACACTAGATGTGTTCGATCAAGAGGATAGGATGCGTCCGGTCGGTCTAGAGCGGCTTTAGGAGCTCTTGAGACTCAACCTGACACTGCCCAACACTGCCCAAGGAGTGTCCGATTGATTTCTAACATCACGCTTGATCGTGTCTATCAGAGCACACAGAGAGAGCCATTGGGTGCCAACGACTAACTGTTTTGAAAGGGTCACATGGCAGCTTAGCAGTGACCGGACACGTCCGGTCGCTACACTAGATGCATCTGGTCAGTACAAAGATAGCCCAGTGAAGGGGTATAATAGCTCTATCTTTTGGGGGACTCTATAAATAGAGTTTGGTCATGTTTGTCTCACTCTCTTGGTCATTATTACATGTGATAGCATCCTTTGAGCTGAGCAAACACCCTCCCAGTCATCTCCTTGCTTGATAGTGCAAATCAAAGTGAGATTAAGTGGTTCTAAGTGCATTTGCTTTAGTGATTACATCTAGTGGCACTTGGGTGTTGATTTGCTGTGGTTTTCTTGTTACTCTTGGTGTTTGCCGACGCCTAGACAACTTGGAGTAGCGGAGGAGAGTTGGTGATTGTTTTTGGCCACCTCCCGGTGATTGTGAGGGGTTCTTGTGCCTTCCCGGTGGAGCGCCAAAGGCAACTCCAGTGGATTACGCATAGCTTGTGGATCCCTATCTTGTGTTGGTTGTGCGACACCGGGTTGTGGGTTAGGCGTGTGATGCCTATTAGCGCGTGAACCTCAAAGTGGGTGAATCGCTACAATGGGGACATAGCTTGCTGGCAAGCATGTGAACCTCATAGGAAAAATCATTGTGTCATCTTGTCTGGGATATTCATTGTGATTGATTGATTGTCACTTACCATGGCGGTATAACTCTCACTACCTCTCTTGCACTTACTTTCATATACTTGTTTAGTCAAACTGTTTAGTGTAGCTAGTTTTGAGAGCTTGTTAGTTTGGTTAGTGAGGCTCTTTAGTTAGTCTTTGATAGCTTACTAACTTAGAGAGTAGTGACTTAGCCTTTATGTGATATAGTGATCATAGCAACTAGAATTGTGGATAGGTGGCTTGCATTTTTAATAGGCTAGTGCAACACTCGTTTCGCCACTTAATTATCTAACCACTTGGCTTAAGTGTTGTTGTAGAATTTTTATAGGCTATTCACCCCCCTCTAGCCATTTAGGACCTTTCAAGTGGTATCGAAGCCATGGTCACCGTGATTTGAGGTTTAACAACCTTCGGTGTTAAAATGGTTTAAATCAACAACACCAAGAAGCTACCCCAATTTGATGGCACAAATTATCCATATTGAAAGGCAAAGATGACCACCTATGTCAAGTCAATCAATAGAAAGGTGTGGAAGGTGGTGGAGACCAAGATTGAGGTTGCGAATTCGGAGAATCCCACCACGGTCAAAGAAGTGTTGCACCAAAACAATGACACTACTCTTAGTGCCATTCATGATGCTGTGGATGAGAGAACATTTGAGCAAATCAAGAACATAGAGATGGCTCATGAGGCATGGAAGAAGTTGGAGGAATCATTTGAGGGCACTCAAGCGGTGAAGGGCGCCAAGGCATACATACTCAAGGAAAAGTTTGCAAGATGAAGAATGATGAAAGTGTGCCAGAGATGTTCCATAGGCTACAAGTTCTTATCAAAGAGGTGAGGGATAAGGACTTTTCTCATAAGTTCTTGAGATGCTTACCCGCAAAATTTGGCACATTGGTGACTATTCTAGTGAGGAGCGATTTGGACACCATGACACCAAACCAAGTGTTGAGAGATGTGATGACCAATGATACATATATAGATGATGATGAGAAGGAAGAGAAGAAAAATGAGAAGAAAGATGAGAAGAAGAGTGTGGCATTCAAGGCCGCATCATCATCCAAGGGAAAGGCAAAGCAAGACACATTAAGTGAAGATGAAGGCTCAAGCTTTGACAAAGATGATGATGAGAAGATGGCTCTCTTTGTGAAGAGATTTGGCAAATTCATGATGAAGAAGGGCTATCGTGCTAGAAGGAATAAGTCATCATCCAAGAACAAGGATGACCCGAGTTAGTGCTTTAAGTGTGGTAGCAAGGATCATCTTGTTGCTCAATGTCCCTACAATAGTGACCATGATAATGATGACAAGAAGAGCAAGAAGATGGACAAGAAGGAGAAGAAAGAGAGCAAGATAACATTCAAGAAGAAGAAGAAGAAGGGAGGCTCATATGTGGTCACTTGGGATAGTGATGCTTCCTCAAGTGATGATGATGATGATAGTGATGATGACAAGAAATCAAGCAAGAAGAAGGCTCTTGCAAGCATTGCTATCAATGAGAAACCTTCGCTCTTCGACACTCCATCGATATGCTTTATGGCTAAGGCCACTAAGGTACAATCTGATGATGAGTATAGTGGAAGCGATAGTGAGAGCGATGATGAGGATGAACCATCCAAGGATGAGCTCTTTGACATGTTAGAAGATGCTTGAACTCATTTTGACATTAAGAGAAGGGAATGCAAAGACTTGGGCAAGGAACTAAAAGCCCTTAAGCAAGCCTTTGATGAGCTCAATGCATCTCATGAGAGGCTAGAGGAAGCCCATAAGAAGCTTGGCAAAGCTCACAAGAAGCTTGAAAAGGCTCATTCCACTCTTCTTGAGCAAAATGAGAAGCAACATGTTGTAACATGTGACGTAGGCTTGACTTGTGACATTATTGATGAATCTTTCTATAAGCCTATTATTGTTGCTCCCACTAACCCTTCTTGTAGCACTTCCACTAGCTTCCACCTCATCTACTAGTGATGGTTTCACTTGTGATGCCTCACTAATGGTTGAGAATGAGACCTTAAAGAAGGAGGTCAATGAGCTCACTCGCGCCTTAGGCAATGCCTATGGTGGTGAGGCCCGCTTGCTAAAGTGCTTGGGTAGCCAAAGATTTTCACTCAACAAAGAGGGATTAGGCTATACCCCCAAGAAAGGCAAGGCGGCCTTTGCTCCTCACAAGACTAGTTTTGTGAAGAACAATAATCAGTTTTGCAATAGATGCAAGCAAGTTGGGCATGTAGAGCAATATTGCAAGAACAAGAAATCACAAGCTAATGTATCCTATGTCAAGTTTGATTCTTGTTATTTGCTTACCAAGGGTGTACATGGCGTGCAAGCTAAGTTTGTTGGAACACCAATTGTGGGCTCAAAGAAGAAAGCCATTTGGGTGCCAAAAAGCTTAGTCACTAACCTTCAAGGACCCAAGCAAGTTTGGGTACCTAAAAAGAACTGATCTTCTTTTGTAGGTCAATTACAAAGCCGAAGGAAGACATTGGGTTCTTAATAGTGGGTGCACTCAACACATGACCGATGATGCAAGAATGTTTAACTCAATCAACACCAATGTTAATGATAGTTATGATAGTATTACATTAGGTGATAATGGCAAATGCAAGGTCAAGGGGCTGTGGAAGAACCACCCAACGTGCACCTGTCATTGTCCTAAAGACCTTTGACTGCTACATATGAGAGCCAGATAACTTCGGTAGTCTATCGGGTGTCCTCGGGGAACTCCAAATCATCCACATTTTACAACTCATATAGGATCAACATGGAGTTACCACAACATTACAACATTTGGTACAAAAATAACTTATATCAGAGTGTGGGAGACTTATAACAATATATTATAAAACATGTTTAAGTTAAACTTAACTTATGTTCCAAAAGATGAGTAGTACTATAGAAGCCACTTAGGTAGAGCACCTAAGGTAGAAGGGATAGTCAAAACATGTCGAGCCCACCAACATGACCTCGACTAGCAGCACATGTGAGAACTTGCAACAGAGGTTAACAAACCCTAAGTACTTGAAGGTACTCAACAAATCTTACTCGACTAAAAGAAAAGACTCCAAGGGTATGCAGGCTTAAAGGAAAGTGTGAAGCAAGAACAACCTTTGCAGAAAAGCTCACTATGAGTGGATCCTTACTTTCAATATTTTAGCTTCATGTTAAGTTATCAGTAGAATCTAGTTTGCACCTAGTCTAGATCAATCACTTCATTAAACATCTCATCTCTTCTTATCTCATCTCATAATCATAAGTAACCGGGGTCCATTGATTAACTACGATGCAGTTCAGTTGATTGAGTCTTCTTCTCCGAGAAGCAGCAACACTTCAAATAGATTTGGCCTAGCTAGGATTTTCCTTACCACACGACATATGCAGGTCCTAGACCTACACATATCAACCTTCACTCAGATCCTTCAAATTGTGAACGGGTCCGGTGCAACATGGGAGCACAGTACTCCACCTCCCTATGTCGTTCATCCTTGACGAATTCACAAGATATGTACATGCTACTCTCACCATCTCTCCACACCCAGTGCACGGTTGTCCATTCTCATAATGGAATAGCCAAGGTATCAGGCTTACCGGAGTATGTGGCCAGTACTACAAGTCACGATCACAAGCGGCCCTACAACGATCGGTCCTTAATCAACACAGATGGGATGAACACAACTAGGCAAACTTGTCTGCCCAAGAACATTTACCATAACCTAGAGTCCCGTCTGATCTCCATTTAACATTATCATTATGGTATTCTCACGACCCATAAGTCGAGCCAAGAAGAACAAAGGTAAAACCTATATCTCATGAACGATGAAACCATCACTCGACTTCTATCAAAGTCTAAGCATTACTAAGCATTACAGGTATCGACCTATTCATACTAGCAGGGTATAACTAAGGATACTTAAATATCAAGGTAATCATGTAGCAATGGTATTTGACCAACTCCTAATTACTTAATGCACATCTCACAAGACTTAAAGTGCAATAAAGATTTGTAAATGCTAGAGAAGGGTTTATGCTTCGAGGCTTGCATGCGTTGTAGAGAAGCACTGCTACACTCACACCTTTCATAGCCACGTCGTAACCCACATCGTAGTCTTATTTCGGCCTCGGCAGTAAGCTATCAATAGTGATGGTCGTAGCCTTCACCATCGACATCTCGGACCAACTTCAGTGTACACTAACACCACTAATTGGCTTATGATCCATCCGTGATTAGGTCCTTACTTTAGTTGCATTGAATCACGACCTAGCTGTGGATGTACACTAACATCGCCGCATTGGCAAATGATTCGACTGTGTTGAGGTTATCAAAACCATCATGTGGGCACATCAACCGTTTGTGTAGTGGTCACCAGCACCGTCGCCTTATACTTCAACCCGACTATCAGCGGTGCGGGTTCACTGTCGGTTCGACGGTCAAGACGCCTGTGTAGAGGTTAACACCACTATCGCTTTAGCGTATGATCTGCCATGATCTGCCTTTGATGATCGTTTAGTCAGTGTTGGGTTACTAAAGGATTCGGTGGTGATATACTTTTGATCCCTGCCGCATCATACGTATAGCGACGGTGACATAATTTCATCTAGTTTCGCAATAGTTACTAATTTAGCTGGGCCCTTAATAGCTTCATGAACACAAAGCATACAGATATATAATCATTACACCCATAAATCATGTTCACAAACAAGGGTACTTTTTACAATAACAATGGGCGCTACCATAACATCTTTCTCAACTAATGTCCTAACACAAGCGGTACATAGAGCATACTAAAGGTACTAATCTATACAATCTTACATAATGAAACAATGTAGCTGTGCTCCTTCTATGTGGCACTCCTACTTGCAAGGCAAAATGAATATAATTAGTGCATCCTTCGGATTGGTAGCTAATGCACCATGGAACCCCTCTTATTCATCTCTGATCCACAACCTGATTAAAGCAGTAGAGTTAATAATATTAAACATACCATTCCTTTAGTTAACAAGCCAAAATTGGTCTATACATACATAGAATGAAAACAACTGCCTACCTGAACAAAGACTATTGTGACGACAAAATGTAGGAAATGCACCTTTATTGATCTGCTAATGACTCAAGGAACATGGGAACATAATTAAGATAGTACGGCCTATTCATATGGAAACACCCTCTTGACCTACAAAAGCAGATGACACAGGCATGGATGACATGAACCTTTCTGCGGCCCATGTCATATGCAATCAATGTTCTATCCTTCCCAACAAGGAAAATGAAATTCCATTCTGGGTGAACTATAATCACTCTATACTCCTCATCACAAAGCTCAAAACTAACTTTAATATTCATGTGTCCAAACAGTTCCTCCTTGTCCACAACATGCTTCAAAGTCTAGTTATCAGTACCATAGTCTTCAAGTATCCATGCTAAAAGCCAAGACCTATTGCAAAAATCAGCACAACACACACATAGGTGACCCTGAGCTTGATGGATGGACATTTTAGCACCATCTGGTTTACGGATTGTCCTCCATGTCTTTCCCTCCATATCCACAACAACTATCATAGAGTACTCAAGCATGTGCATAAAACTATTAAGAAAACACTTCTTGATTTTGAGCGTAGAACAATACTACCCTTGCCCCATTCAGATTCCTTAAAGATCCATGTTGCAGTTTTAGATGAGTAGATCTCCACACCTATGCACGCACCCTCTGCCTGAACAAATTCAATCACATGGAAGTGCGAGGATGTTGGGTCAAAACCTAAGTGAGCCTAACCAATAGAATGGATGCTACGTGGCAGTACATGCCATTTGTGGGTCACCAGATTGCAGACAACATAGCGATGTAATCCATCTGGCCCAGCACACTAGCAAAGGATGAGGTCGCTGCAACAATCTGAGACTAAGACTTTTTTAAGGGGGAAGGGCAAGAAGGACACGGAGGGCCATTCATCGGTGATGCTGGTGAAGTGGTGATTGCCCTTCCACCAGCTGCCATAGAAGAAGCCGATGATAGTCTGTGAAAGCTTCTTATGTTGATAGGAGTTAGAGATGACACGCCTCTAGGTGCGATAGACACGCTTGTAGTAGCACAAGGACCAGGTGGGGAGGTAGCAGAAGAAGTCAACAAGCACATCGTCTGAGAGGTTGTCCACTACGTTCCTCATGTTGAGGGCCTTCCTTCATCTAGATGGACACCACCAGCCGAAGAGATGAGGCCGCATTACCGTGGAATTGCATCAATAAACATTAGTAAGGAGATGAGTTTCGAGGAGAAGGGATGGTGATGCAAGTAAGGCCTTATTATGCTTGCCTTTAGATCTAGCGGCAGTGAGCATGAGTGGCAATGCCTGTGAATCTATGTGGGCAATCTGGCGATGTGCACCGGCGTGGAGCAAGGGCTGAGCAGTGCTGATGAGCAGGAGCGGCGATGACGAACAACAGCAATGAGGAAAAAAGCCATGTGTGTGGGGGGAGGGATGGCAGCGGTGGGGTGGGGGTTAATGGGGATGTTGGAGTAGGTTACTTGCTCTCTATGTAACTTTTACGACACATGGGAATTAAACTTTCATGAGTTCCGTGTGGGAGGTTCAAACACGGGATTGGAAATTTTGCAACTAAGCGGCGGTGAATGCATAGTGAATAATATGGCACATAGAGAAAACTAAGAAAATCACAATTTTAGTACTCAGATTAAAAGGAAGCGAACTTGAGTTCGATGGTGAATAATAAGGCACATAGATTTACATTGAGGCGAAGACCAAAACACGCACTTAGAAAACATAAGGAAAGCACAATGTCAGTACTCTTGGATTGAAAGGAATCCAACTTGAGTTCCATACATTCATACGAAATAAGTAGGTGGACACTACCAAGCTGATAAGCATGCCAAAAGCTAAAATGCATATACTAATTAGGCCAACACTATGCAAAAGTTAAAAGGCCTTCATATGTACATCATTGGTTGCATAATTAATCATTCTCCATGCAGATCCTAGTCAACCTCTATGGGATCATTATGAATCTCCATAATATCCTATAGATCGTTGTTGACCTCCACGGGATCGTTGTCAACCTCCATGTCATCCCAAGCCTTGACCAGTACAACCCTGTCCACATCCATTGGTACACTTTCATTTAGCTCATTGACTTTGTTCATAAAGCACTGATTCGGTGAACCAATATTGAGAACAATAAGGCTCACAAGCTGCACTCCACAAATATACAGGGCCACAAACTCTAGAACGAGAAGATGCATTTTCATCTGTAGATCCAACAAAATTATTGTAGCTAGGTTGGAGGTGAAGGAGTAGAGAGCATGAGAGATCAATACAAAGGAATATAGAATCCTGTGATGGAGCAGATCTAGTGCAGTTACCTTAGATCTAGATGGAGCAGAGAAGCAGGGACAATGCACTGAACATTTGTATGCCGATGAGGTTGGAGGTGAAGGAGCAGTGAGCACGTGAGAGGCTGCCTTTCATCCGATGCTAGCAAGGTGAAGTAGAGCAAGGGAGCAGAGTGGGGAATGGATGGGAGGAAGGTGTGGTAGGCTATAGGAGTGTACATACAGTTCAATAAATTGGATGCCCCTATACTAGGGCCTAGTGTCTAGGGAAGTAGGATGCCTCCAGCACATCAATTGATACTTGGATCTACTATCATTTATAGTTCAATAAATTGAACACCTGATTAATCATCTTGCATTTAGTTCAACAATAGTTGTAAAATAGCGATAGATTTTAGTCCGACGCATCAATTGATACTTGGATGTACTAGCATTTACATTTTAATAAATTGAACACCTGGATAATCGCCTTGCATTTAGTTTAACAATAGTTATACAAAAGTGATAAATTTTAGTCCGATACATCATAAATTGATAGTTGAATCTACTATGGTGAACTAATCAACTTGCCAATGAACATGGCAAGAACTAATGTAAGTACAAAATAGGTGAAAGAAGAACAGGAAGCACATTTCTTTCTCAAAGGTATGAAATCTTTCATCATCTTTATTGGAACCCTGGCCATTTCTTCATTCTATGGCATAATCTCTTCCTCCTCCTGTAGATGTTCTTCATTTGTTGTAACATTGGTCTCCGCCTTCAGCTCCCAAATCTTGTTACGTAAATCCAAAATCAAAGTCCTCAAAAATTTTCCATATTGGGGATCATGCCACTTAAAGAACCCGCAATCGAAGTTGGGCTACAAAAAAACCAAATTACCATAAGTATAGTAGGATTTTAGCATTTGTATTGTGAAAACAAAATGAACAAGAAAGAAGTCGAGTTATTTTATTTACCCTACAGCATCTGTGGTACCGACGTCCTAGGTTTTCATCACTCCACAAAATCCACCGAGGCATCTTCAAGCCACAGCGACACAAAAATGATGGCTGATATGCGTTGGGGTGGTTCTCAACATGGCACGGGATGGGTGCCCCCCTTCCGTTGTAGCCTCCTCTGCTAGAAGCTGATGTTCTTCTCATGACGGCGCCCTAGGATGGTGCCAACCACTGGGAGGAGTTGGAGCTAGATGCAACCATGGAGCAGTCAGGGTTCAAAGTGTTGCACACTCTGAGTGAAGAGGTCGGCCTAGGTCTTTTGTCTACGCTTTTGCCTCCTGCTAAGGCACCAAAACATCCTTCAAAACCCTTGCACTCCCACCAAGATGAAATATTGTGTCACTACTAGTTTAGGATACTATCCGCCTATAGACAAAGGCCTGTTTTGGATCCTCTATGCTTACATAGAGGTGTACATGTGGACGACAATCAAGACCAACTAATTCAATTAACAATTCAACCGAATGATAGTTCAACGATTATGTAGTACTCATACATACTAATCTAGAGGTTTCATTAGTACATATAAACTTCATTAATATAAAAGTTTCACAAATTCTAAGACTTAATGTCGGATGGGTAGAGAGTTGCTAAGGTACTCAATTGGTTGATGTGGTCCCAAAAGCCAGAGCTAGTGAACCATAGCAAAGATGACAACATCTCTATCCATGGACATATTATAACTATAAAGTATGTCTACTTCTTGTCTAGTCCTACAAAGCACAAAAATCTCTCCACAAACTAGGTCTTGAATGATTCTTATCAAATTTTGTGGTCCGAGAAGGTGACAAATAGTGGCTTCAACAATCAATAGTTGGTCCAGGTGAATGCTCCATCCCCAAGTAGCAAACAACATCATCTAGGGTCCTGGTGCCACCCCTAGCCACCAAAATGCAAGGTTGCTCACATTGAAATGGCTTCTTCTAAAGTAAGACATATGTTGCAATGAAGAAATTCCTAATATGAACTGAACTGATACCGAACGCAAAACTAATTGGAAACAAATGCAAATAGGGGGTGACCGAATCCATCTAACCTTCATGGGGTGTTGTCCATGACGACAATGCAAGGGTGCTCGAGGCAAGGCAAGTACATGCGATGGGTCAAAATGAAGATGAAGCAACGGGTGGGGAGAATGAAGATGAAGCAACAAGGGCTGGGGAGAACCAATTCGTATTAGGGTTTTTTAGTTGGTTGAACTGCTGCCAAGGCACTGACAGGACTCGAGGGGAGTTGAGAATGGGTTGGGTGTTTCTAGGTTTGTTGCCAAACGGACAGTCTAGATTGATCGGTAGCGAGAACAGATGGCATGGGATAAGTTAAACAGTGTCCGTATTAATGCTGACCATTGTCACGCTAATCCAATGCTATAATACATCGATTGTTAGCGGTTAAACTGCTTTTAGATGCTCCTGGAAACAACTACAACTGTACATGATAGTTTTTTTTCATTCACAAATATATAGAAAAATTTAAAAACATTCATCGAGAGATCAAATCCATGTACTAGCATTTGGAAGTTATTTTGGAAAGAACTTGCATGAATAGAATTTTTTTCATTGATTGATTATATATATCTAACATGTAGATATAATTTGGATGAGTATATGATTATACTCGTCGTAAAGCATAATAACTAACCTAAACTATTAAAACTACTTATACTAACTATAAACTACTTAATTCTCACTCGCTTGGGAGGAGGCGATGTGAAGTCAGAGTCAAAGTCGAAGTCGGAGTCATCAGAGTTATCATCATAGTCCCTGTCGTTGTCTTCGGCGTTGGCATTGGCGTTGTCCTCATCCTCGTCCTCCTTCTCTAGGTCCTCCTTCTTGGAGCTCCATGGAGGACTATAATCAGACATCCTATTGTTGGAGGAGACGTTCTCCTTAGAGGAGTGGTGGGAAGGCAATTCATCCCCGCTGGACGATGGGCTACTTGGAAACTTGATGGGGCTATCCGACATTTTCTTTGTAGATTGAAAGAGAAGGGGATGATGGATGAACAAGAGGGGTCATTTTATAGGGCACTGGGCCTGAAGTATATGTAGAGTAGTGGGTACGTGGCTCTTAGGCTTTAGGTGGTGGAAGTAATGGTGATTTGATGCCCTTGGAAGTTGAGGTAATTCAACACTCACGCTGAATTTACCGTTGGTTGAACAATTGCTACTTTAGGGCTAGCGGGCAAAATGTGTATCCCAGTCAGCCCAGTTTTTCATGCAACGAAGGAAATGCAACCCCAATACCATTGCTGCATCTATCATTAACCCATCGGTGGTAGAAGTCTGAACTACCAGTTTTAGTTCTAGGAGGCCTCGCTATCGTTCCAACCGACGGTGCAAGTATCACAGCGTCGCTTCTATCGCTCTAGCAGTGAAAGTAGCGATAGTGATAAGTCAACCTATAGGAATAAAGGTTAGTTCCACAAGGGATCATAGGAGTTAGACTTGGCACCAACACCACTGGTGGACGGACCTTCTTCAAAACTTGATCAACACGAATCTTCTCACTCCCGTTCACTACACGTGACAAATGATGTTTTGCTTAACATGATGGAACGCATGACATGGTGCATGATGAAAGACACACAAGTGTATTAACATAAGTTAAACAAAGTTAAGAAGTTGAGTACAACTTTCCTTCACCAAAGAGCTAGGGTTATTATTTTAAAAACATCTTAGTTATTTAACTAACAAGTTGATTAGTTGTTATCATGAAAGCAACACTTATTATATTATACTAGTCGAGCAAGACAAGGTATTAACTAACAACATATCAAGTTTAACCATGAGGGCAAACAAGGATCAATACATGATCTAATCACATGCATCTACTAATTAAATAATTAAGTAAGTCCTTTTAGTTAATAACCAACAAGTTATTATAAACATATCAAAGAATTATTTAATTTGCCAAGGAACAACAGAGGGTTTGGTGTCCCAAGGTCCACAATCAACTCCAAAATACACCAAAGTCATTTTATGATTTATCCTAATTATTTAGGTATTAATTAATTAATAATTAAAGCATGTAATTAAGTGGACAATTTAAAATTATCAAAATAGTACCATAATTTTTATGAAGTCAGGTCTAAGCAGGTAAAGCACACAGAAAAAGTTTCATGATTAAAGGATAATTATTTTAGCCTATAAAAATAATGCAAGGTCCCTTTTGTAATTAAAATAGATATTTTTAAGCATATCCAAACTACTGATTATGGCCAATTAATATTTTCCATGGTAGAGCATCTTATAACAAGGCTACACAACAAATTTCTTAATTTTGGCATGAACGAATAATTAGTTATGAATTTTACAAAGAACTACACATTTTAACATTTTCTTAAATTCGAAAAGACTGAAAAACCCTTTCTCACTCATTGTCCCAGCCAACCGTAGAGGCTAACAGGCAGGACCGGGTCAGTGGCATAATGCCCCCGCGCATGACCGTGGGTGCACCGCTGTTGACCGGTGATTCCTTGCCAGCGGTGAGGTCGGTACCTAAGGGCTCAGCACAACCTCATGGATCGATCTAGCATACCGATTGAACATATAGGGTTCCACGGTGAGCATTACAGTGGCCACGGCGGCCCGATGGCACTTCGGCATGGCGGAGGTGACCATCAATGAGTTCTCCAGCCATAGCGATTACACCTATGTGCTCTCTACTGTCCAAACACGTCTGAGCTATCAATTGAATGGATCGGGGCTTCACACATGCTTGGCCATGGCCATGGCGGACGGCGGCGTAGAGCACGGTGACGCGACAGTGGGCCGATCGCTAGGACGTGGCAGGGATTAGGCTATGGACTCAGGCAGCATGAGTGGCTCACCACGATGCCGACGCGCTGCTTGGTTGAGTCGGAGCCAAGGTGGAGCTGTGCTATCGGCGATGATGGCGAACATGGCGGCGTGAACCAGCGTCGCGACGGCATCCTAATGAAACTTGTGTGGTAGAGATAAGAAGGGAAAGTCGATGAGCAACATGGCATCATAAGGAATTCAAAACACCAAGAGATAGGGTGGGAATTGCTCTAGAGTGGGTTAGCCACGGTGAGGTGCTCGCGGCGGCGATGGCGGAATGCTCACGGTGGCAATCGATGCTGGAAAGATTGCGGCGGTGAAAGGTGGCATGAACGGGTTAAGGAGGTGCGCGAGGAGCATGAGAAGCTATGGACGTGATCAATTGGGCACGGATGGATTGACGGCGCCCAATTGGACCAGCGCGAAGGTGCAAGGCGGCGACGGGAAAGGGAAAAAGGAGAGGAGCGCCGGCGGCTTTGCGTTATAACGGTAGGGTGAAGCGTTGTGGCACACCAGCTCCTGCTTGAGTGAGCCACTGAAGCAGCAACATGCCGGAATGCACGTGAGCGGCTTTTGAGGGCAGTGGACGGTGGTGAGTAGGCACCTACATGGCAGTAGCTTGCCGAACTATTGTTCCTGACTGAAACGGCCATCTTCTTCCCTCATTTTCTCTCTATTTTGCAAAACAACCTAATGATCACCCTTAAGCAAAATCGTTCATTGATCTGAGCTCTCCAACTTTGCTAAAAAGATCAACATCAGAAAGATCGACATATTTTGAGATTTTGAACTGAAAAGAGGGGTACAGTGAAACTGGTAAACTAAATTCAGTTTCAGATTTTCAAAACCAGTTTTGATTTGCAAACTTTGGCATTTTAAAAGTGATCAACCATCTATAAAACCTACCAACTAATTACACATTATCATAGCTCAAACATTACACCAATTCATGAAACAAGAATTGGGCAAATTTTATTTATGAAAATTGTTTTAATAATTCACCAAAGATTGAACTTAGCAACTAAAATTCAGGGACTTGGTCAAAATGGCTAAGTGTGAAATTCAGTGCTAAATCCAACCTTTGGGCTCAAATTTTAAACATGTTTAACTTGGAAAGTTCATCACATGTTGATTCTATAAGAAAGAACTCACTTTGTACTACAAGTTTTATTTTAACAAAATTTTACTTGTTTAAGCAATTTCAAAAATTCACAAAGTTCCTTAAACATTAATATTGACATAATTTCAAGTAACATGTAAAACATATTAAAAGGAACATATGAAACACCACAATGCAACATGGACATGCTATAATGGAAACATGCATTGCATTAATGCCATAATACTTGGTGATTATGCTTCATGATGCTCATGATCAAAATTTTAACTAGCGTTTAACATCTAGGATGTTACAATCACCCCCCTTTAAAGAAATCTCATCTTGAGATTATGTAGTGCCAAAAGCCTTGGGTTAAGTAATGGAAAAGGAAATGTGTTAAGCACATTAGCTTATAAGAAGTTTATAGAACAATAAGGGTTGGTTCAGAGATTACATCCGAGATTGATTTGAAGGTTGCAAGTACAAGGGATTTAGGAAATTCAGGAGAAACATAGACACAGATCTCCAAAAGAGGTTCCAAGGAGAGCAAAAGCACATTGATTGTGGGCTATAATGGATCATGATCATAGACCCTGATAACAGCGAGCGCCCAGCAGTAACTCCTGATGGTTGCGATCCATAAAAGACCCTAGGTTTCAATGCTGCACCGTGGTCATGGATCATGGTACCACCATAGGGCACAATTATAGTAGCTTTCTACCAACACATGTTGGCTATCAAATTCAAGGGAATAGCATGTGTTAGGATAGAAGAAACCAAGACACGACACATGCATAGGTTAGGAAGCCAAGGATCAGCTCCATGTTTCTATATTGAGTTGGTAGGGTAAATTAAGTGCATCCAAAAGTTCCCCAAGGATTAGGAACTAATGGAGCAAAGATCATCAAGGATAATTTATTGACAAAAACCTAGTACATCAAGGAATATAACAGCTATAAAATGGAATAGCTATCCTAAAAGAAAAGGGGAATCTAAATCATCCTTATATTTTATCCTTATGTGGATGATATGATCCATGCTCGTCCTATATGTCTTCACAATGTTAGTCAGGACATAACTTACTTATATAGGGCAATATTTTATACTATCCTCACTGAGCTCAATAGGATGTTGAAAGATACTCAGCAGAACTTTGTTGGAGAAGTTTGACTCTCCACAGGACTTGCTGAAAAAGAGTTGAAAACTTTTCGATGTCTTCTACTTGAGTCACCAGAAAGTCTTCACAAGGCATCACAACAAGGATAAGGAAGATTAAAGAGCCTTTCTAATTTGTTACTCTTTAAAAACATGTAATTTGTATGTTCCTTTTGATGTTTTCAAATGTAATGTTATTGCAGATCCATGTATGAGCTCTAATACCAGCTGTGGTGGAACCACCCAAATTATATGGCCCACGTGCACCTATCAGTGTCCTAAAGACCTTTGACTGCTGCACACGAGAGCCAGATAAGTCCGTACCATCCACATTTTACAACTCATATAGGATCAACATGAAGTTACTACAACATTACAACATTTGGTACAAAAATACCTTACATAGAGTGCGGAAGACTTATGACATTAGATTACAAAACATGTTCAAGTTAAACTTAACTTATGTTCCAAAAGATGAGTAGTACTACAAAATCAACTTAGGTAGAGCACCTAAGGTAGAAGGGATAGTCAGATCATGTTGAGCCCACCAACATGACCTCGAGTAGCAGCACAAGTCAGAACCTACAATAGGGGTTAACAAACCTTGAGTACTTGAGGGTACTCAACAAGTCTTACCTGACTAAAAGAAAAGACTCCAAGGGTATGCAGGCTTAAAGGAAAGTTTGAAGCAAGAACAACCTTTGCAGAAAAGCTCACTATGAGTGGATCCTGACTTTTAATATTTTAGCTTCATGTTAAGTTATCAATAGAATCTAGTTTGCACCTAGTCTAGATCAATCATTTCATTAAACATTTCATCTCTTCTTATCTCATCTCATAATCATAAGTAACCATGTTCCATTGATTAACTACGATGTAGTTCAGTTGATCAAGTCTTCTTCTCTGAGAAGTAGCGACAATTCGAATCGATTTGGCCCAGATAGGGATTTCCTTACCACACGACATATGCAGGTCCTAAACCTACACATATCAACCTTCACTCGAATCGCCACCTGCTTCTTGGAGAAGAAGACTCAATCAACTAAACTGCATCTTAGTTAATCAATGAATCACCACCTTAATATGTTTTTAAATTATAATTTGCTTAGTTTAAACACATTGCATATATTAAATTCGATTAGATGCTCTCATATAAATCTTCTTTTGAAAAGTCAAATTTAATTTGCATAAGTTACATGATAATGTTTGTAAATAAAATATGAGAAGTTTCAAACTCGATGTTTTAAATTAGAATATGATGTACTAATCTAAATTAATGTACTTCACCTAGTTTTAATAAGTTTTAAAAAATCAAGTATTTAGGCTTTTCTATTCTTCTATAATATAAAATTTCTGGTAGCCGTTCTTTCGAACCGTATATCCGTTTGCGGTGTTTCTTGCACTCTAGCAACCCGTTCAAGTTGCGTTAGATTCATAATAACATAATCTATGTGATAGTAACCTTGTTTATGTTTTTAAATAAAATATTAACTTGATCAATCTATATGCAATTAGTTTTTGAATTAAAAGTAACTTGGGCTTTCCACCTCGGTCTTTTATAAATAAAATAAGATAGGATCTATCTTGGTTTTCCAAATCAAGTATAAATTGGCTTAATTCAACTTAGATATTTCTTTGAAATATATTATATATGCTTTTATATATTTAAAATAAATAAAGATAATAGTTTTCGTCTTCTTATATAAAGTAAATTCTTTGATAGTCGTTTCTTATTCACCGTAGCTCCGATTAGAGTGCTTTTTGCTTATGTGTGTTCATAGTAATGTGTAGATTAGTTTTTGAATCTTTTTATTGATTGGTGTACTGTTCTAATTTAGTTATATTTGTATGTTATGCATGTTTGTTCCGATGCTTGTGTGGTGCTTTATGATATTGTCCGGTTAGTGAGCTATACGTGGTGAACCAGAAGCAATTCTTTGAAGGTTTGGACTAGAAGAGAAGATCTGAGTTTAAGGCAAGTATAGCATGAGATCGTCCTTGTCCTATACACATTTAATCATTTAATTCATACTACTTGTGTCTACCTTGACTACCACTAAGGATTTCATAGTACTTTGTTACCTTGTACCTTGACACCGTGGGTTTATGCATTGGGTAGTATGATGCTAGCGTTCAATTATAAGACCATGATCTTATAACTTGACTAGTGGTATATGCAATAAACACTAAAATATGATTTTAGCAACAAGAACAAGGGGGCTAGAGCATAGTTTTTGTGATGCTCTAGATTCCTCTCCTTAAGGACTTATCTGTAAGCGTTCATCTAGGACTTATAGTACAACTATGAGTGCTACATGACTCTAGCTTTAGTTAAGTATAAGGACCTTTTCTAGTTCATAGTAGCTTACCAAAAGGCACAAAAGGGGCTCCGATTGGTTTGATCTCACAGCCTGTCAAGGGAGTGCACTTTGGTTTCTACGTGTTTTTGTTAGTCACACCTTAGGGGAGGGATCTTATTAGTTGATGGGGAATCCTTAGCTGTAACACCCTAAAATTTGCCACTTTTTAAAATAGGTTCAAAAAGATTTATTTGTGAATTTTTGTGTACATAAAATATAGGAAAATAAAATTTTCATTAAATTAAAATTCATCATAAGGTTTAGCAACATGTTTGTGCATACATGCCCTTGCATTTGATGTATTTGGTTAAGTGGTTTTGATTTAAAATTTAAAATGAAATTAAATTGCTTTTGAAAATAAATGAAAAATGGCTTTGAAGTAAAAGAAAAGAAAGAAAAGAGAATTAGAAAATAAAAGAATTTAAAAAGTTGTAAAAATTTATTTTTGAAAACTTATCAAAATTTCTCACTTTTATTTGAGTTGAAAAGTATACTTGAAACTACATCAGAATTCGATTTGGTTTATGTTTTAAAATTTGGTTTGAATTAAGAAAGGAAAAAGGAAAGGACTTGGAAAAAGGAAAGAAGAAAAATTCACCCTTTTCTCTTATTTGGCCTGAGTGGCCTGTTTTCTTCTTCCCGTGGCCCAACATTCTCCTCCTATGGGCCATCCTTCTCCTTCCGCTTGGGCCTGCGCCCCGCGCCTCTCGTCCCGCGTTGCCCGCACGGCTTTGCTTTCCCCCGCGCCGGCCCATCTCCCGCGCCCCATCGCTCCGCACGGCCTAGCTCCATCCGGGCCAAGCTAGCAACGCCGCTCCTTTCCTTCTCTCCCACGCAGTCACCGATAGGCGGGTCCTGGCTATCAGCCCCTTTTCCTTTCTTCCCCACGGTGTCACCGACGTAGACTCCACCACCGTCGGCCATGTCCGCCCCGCCCACGTCTCCCTCCGCCAGCCGTGCCTCCCAAGGCTCCGGGGCCTTAAATACTAGATGCCCCATGCCATGCCTCCCAATCTGAGCTCCAGCGCAGTACTCCCCTTCGCCGAGTGCCCACAGCCGTGCCGCCACCTAGCACCGCCGTCTGTCTTCCGAAGCTACGCGCCATCTCCCCTTGCTCCGCGCCGCCAAAATACCCCTGGGTGAGTTCCCCAATCCCTCCTCTATTCCCCGAGCTTTTCTGTTCGAAAAACCGAGCACCCTAGGATCTGAACCGCGAGCTCCGATGAGCTGGCAATGGTGCCACCATCGCCCACCAGCCGCCGGTCCTGTTCTGGTCGGCAAGATTTTTTTTCAACCGCCAGATCCAATCTCCGCCCTCCAATTCTAATCCGACGGTCCCAGATCCAAGTTACCCCTTCGCTGTTACATTTACAAAAAGCCCCTTACAATTATCTGTGACTTCACCCGCCGTCCCTAGCGTCTTTCTAGGTTCTGTTTTCTTCTTTTGAATGCGTATTTTGGTTTGCTTAGTTTGAAAATACGTTTTGAGCTATTTATAGTTTTGCCATTCAACTTGTTTTAGCCATAAAATCTCCGTTTTGACTCCGATTTGATCCGTTCAACTTGCGTTAGGTTTGTATTTACGTTGTCTACATGTTTATGTCACTATTAGATATGTTTTCAACTTTTAAAATTTGAGGTTAGATTTAATCTATTATTTTATTAAGAAAATCTTGTTTATTCCATATCTTTTATGTTTTAACTCCGTTTTGACCCATTCAAGTTGCGTTGGATTCATAACAACATAAACTACACATTAGTAATGACGTTTATCATGTCACTAATTCTAGAATTTCATGGTTTAAATCATATCTTGATTAATAATTATGCAACTGGGTTTTCTAAATAAAATATGATTTGTTTTACTTTAGTTTTATATTTCGAATCTAAATTTGACTTAATTCCATAAGCTTCTATATAGTTAAGATAAATGAAGCCTATAGTTTTCTTTTCCACGTATATAGTAAATCTATCGGTAGATGTATCTTTTTAACCGTAGTTCCAATTAGCGTGCCTCTCGCGTTTGTGTGTTCGTAGTGATGCATAGAATCATATTTCAAACTCTTTTACTTATTTTCTATGATTGGTGTACTATTTTAATTTAGATCTATTGTTTGATTAATGTATGATTGTCTGGATGCTTATGTTGTGCTTTATGATTACATCCAGTCGGTGAGATATACGTGGTGATCAAGAAGAAGAAGAAGAAGAAGAAGAAGAACGTTGAAGATTAAAGCTTACCAAAGGATTGGTGTTTAAGGCAAGTATAGCATGGGATCTTCCTTGTTGTCCTATACACCTTTAATCATTTAATTTATACTGCATGTGTCTATCTTGATTGCCATTAAGGATTTCCTAGTACTTTGTTACCTTGTACCTAGATACCTTTGGATTATTGCATTGGGTAGTATGATGCTAGTGCTCAACTACAACCATGATCTTGTAACTTGACTAATGTAATATGCAATAAACATTAAAAGATGCTTTACCAACATGGAACAAGGGGGCTAGAGCATTGGGCTATTTTATGGTGCTCTCTATTCCTCTCCCAAAGGACTTATCTATAAGTGATCATCTGGGACTTACAGTACAGCTGTGAGGGCTATATGGCTCTGGTTTTAGCTCAGTATGAGGACTTTTTCTAGCTTGTTAGTGGTTACCTTTATGGCGCAAGAGGGGTGTGTTCTAGGTTGGATATAGTGCAGCCTCTGTTCGTCAGTGTATAGGCTGCGCGTCATTGTGCCTGTCAAAAGGGGAGCTCTACATTCGCAGGCCACAGAAACCTAGCGGCCCTAACTTGTTAGACAAACCTTTGAAAGGCTTCATAGTGAACCTTGCTGACATTTCTTGGTAGTGGGTCAAGAGGCTGATCACCTCGGGCGAAAGGGTAAATCACGACTCACAGTGAAAGTGTACAACCTCTATAGAGTGTAAAACTGGTATATCAGCCATGCTCATAGTCACAAGCGGCCTTAGAACCCTTACAGAATAGATGATGAACACTAATGACACTAATGATAAAGCTGCACACTAATGATTACTGTTTATGCTATTCATTATTCATGTTTACCTGATCATGTGTTTATGGGCGTGTGATAAACTTGTTGCTACTCAATTGCTAAAAGATGACTCATTAAAAGCTAATCGCAGTTAACCAGTGTCAGCCTTTTGAGCCTCATGAACCCCATGCTATATTTGTTGAGTACGACATGTACTTACGCTTGCTTTACTTTTTAAATCTTTGGATGAAAATCCTAGATGGGTACCAGATTGCTAGAGTCTGGAGGAATTAGACTTGTGATCAACCAGTCAGCTGTCCCTGTGGATTTGGAGTCTTCGCCTGAAGATTGGAGTTGTTTTTCTGCTGTCTATACTCTGAGGTTACATTCTTTATACTAATACGTTATGTATTTAAGCATTGTCTTTTGATATTACCCTTATTTGTAGCTATATGTGAGATTTGACTTCCTAGGCTCACATATGGTGTGTATCTAGTTTTGTTCTTAAAACCGGGTGCTACATTAGCAGGCTACACTTGTTAGGTGAACCTTTGAAAGACTTCATAGTGAACCTTGCTGACCTTCCTTAGAAGTGGGTTAAGAGATTAGCTACCTCGGGCGAAAGGGTAAATCATGGTTCATGGTGAAAGTGTACAACCTCTATAGAGTGTAAAACTGGTATATCAGCCGTGCTCACGGTCACGAGCGGCCTTGGACCCTTATGGAATAGATGATCACTATTGATTAATTGTTTATGCTATTCATTGTTCATGTTTACCTGATCATGTGTTTATGTGGGCTTGTGATAAACTTGTTGCTACTCAATAGCTAAAATCATGACTCATTAAAAGTTAATCGTAGTTAAACTAGTGTTAGCCTTTTGAGCCTCATGAACCCTATGTTATATTTGTTAAGTATGACATGTACTTATGTTTGCTTTACTTTTCAATTACTTTGGAAAAATCCTAGATTGGTACCAGTATGCTAGAGTCTAGAGGAGTTTAGGCTTGTGATCAACCAGTCCATTGTCCCTATGGATTTGGAGCTTTCGCCTAAAGTACGGAGTGTCTTTCCATTGTCTACTATCTAAGGTTGCATTCTTGTATTACATATGTTATTTATTAAGCATTGTCTATTGATATTACCTCTATTTGCAGTCATATGTGTGATTTGACTTCTTGAGCTCACATATGGTTTGTATCTGGTTTTGTCCTTAAAACTGGGTGCTACAGTCAAGCTGAAAAACAAGATGGAAACACCCATCCTAAGAAGAGCATAATGAGTACTAGCAAGGCATTTGAGTTCACTACTACACTTGCACCTTTCACAGCTGCGTCGTAACCCACATCACAGTCCAATTTTTGCCTTGGCAGTAAGCTATCGGTAGTGATACTCATAGCCATCGCTGTCGATATCTGAGATCAACTAGGGTGTACACTACACCGCCGTATTGGCTTATCATTCGTCCATGATAAGGTCCTTACTTTCATCACATTGGAACATGACCCACATGTGTGGGTATGCACTAACACCACCGCATGGCTTATGATCCATCTGTGATCAGATCCTTATTCCATCACATTGGAGCATGACCTGCCTATGTTGAGGCGAACATCACCATCGCTTCAGCGTATGAACCGTCTGGTCATAGGGCATGGTCACCGTCGCATTGCAGTATGATCCGTCTGTGATGATCCTTTAGTCGGTGTTGGGTTACTAAATGATTCGGTGGTGATGCACTATTGACCCCTACCGCATCAGACGAATAGCGATGGTGATGGCCATCTGCTTCACCAAAGGTGAGTGGTACAGCGGTGATGACAAAACAACCAACGACCCTTACATCCGCTGGTGATAGAATTGCATCTAGTTTTCACAATGTATTTACTACTTCAGCTAGGCCTTAATAACTTATTGAACACACCATACATATATAATCATTACACATCATTCATCATGTCCACAATAAAGAGTATTTGATATAATAATAATGCTCAACATAACATAACAACTATGTTAACTGATGAATTAACACAAGCAGTACATAGATTGAATAATAAAGGTTCTGCTCTCTATAGACTTACGTAAGGTAGATGTGCTCTGCTCCTTCAGATTGGCACTCCTTGATCAGCTTGGCAACCAATGTAGCATGGAACCCCTCTTCTTTCTCCCATAGCCACTGTAGGAAAATTGTTTAAAAGCACTGAGACTCCAAAACCTACACAATGTAAAGCAGCAGAATTAATAATACTGAACATACCATTGGTTTAGTTACCAAGCCAAAATTGGACTATATATAGACTCAAAACAACTCTTTACCTAAACAAAGACATGTCCTAACAACAAAATACAACATATGCACCTTTATTGCTCTGCTAATGACTCCATGAACAAGGGAGCATACGGCAGATAGTGAGGTCTGTTCAAATAAATACTCTAGGTACTTTTAGGATAGTGGATGACTCGGGCAGGGAGGACATGAACTTTTCTATGGCTTATATCATATGCCATCTATGTTCTATCCTCCCCAACAAGAAAAATCAAATTCCATTCTAGGTGACCTGCAATCACTCTATAGTCTACATTGGCAGCCTCAGAATCGAGTCCAATATAGTTCAGTCCAAATAGCTGCAGTGTGTTCACCGTATGCTTCAATATCCATTTACTAGTACCATAGTCTTTAAGGATCTAGATTGAAAGGTGAGACATATTGAAAATATCAGCAATATATAGACACAACTGATCCTGATCTCCATGGATAGACATTGCAGGACCTGGTGGCCTAAAATTTTTCCTTCATGTCTTTCCCTCCATATCAACAGCAACTATGTGGGACACCTCCAGCATGTGCATAAAACCATTAAGAAACATAGTTCCTAAAAATTTGCATACTAGAATATCCTCTCTCCATTCAGATTCTTTGCACATCCATGCTCTAGTTTTGAATGAGTTGATGCTGACAATTAACACCCTAGGCGACCTTACCCTCAATTCTACCACATGGAAGTGTGAGGAGATTGTGGGATCAAACCCCAAGCGAGCTAAACCATAACAAAGGTTGGTATGCAGCAGTACCACTAATTTGCTAGTCACCGAATTGCAGACAACATGGCAAAGCCCAATGCACTAGCAGAGGAAGATGCCTCTGCAACAATCTGAGATGACTAAATCCTGAATGGGGAAGGGCGAGGAGGAAAAGGAGGGGTATTCACCGATGAAGCTGGCGAATCGGTGTTTGCCTTTCCAGTTGCCATACATGAATCCGGTGACAAAATGGGGTAGTTCCTTATGGTGCTCGGATTTGGAGATGAGGTGGTACTAGGAGCGACACACACACTTGCAACTGCATAAGGTGTGGACGATGAGGCTGCGGAGGATAAGGACCAAGACATCGTCTATGAGGATGTCTACTTCGTTCCTCTTGTTGGTGGCTATTGGTGTTTGATGATCGGCAACCCATCATGGGGGTACCCAAGACGGTGTTCGAAGGGTTTCGACATATGTAGAACTCGACAGTAAATGCAAAGAGATGAACAATTTATACTAGTTTGGGCCCTCTTGTCGAGTAATAGCCTTTACATCCAGTCGACATGTAGCCTTTTGTGTTGGATTGATTGTATGATTGTTAGGGTTACAAGGGGGTGCACCATACCTCTCTTTATATAGGGGAGAGGGTAAAGACATGTATCTAGTCCTAATCGGTTACAAGAGAAGAGTTCTAGTCCTATTATAGAATCTAGCTTTCATAGTAAGCTGACTAAGTCAATCTGGAATAGCTTGAAGTCGATGCCACCTTGTCTCGCGTCCTTCAATAGATCGTGGGCCATTCCAGGGCCCATCCAAGTAGTACCCCCATGGGGAACCCCTAGAACCCTAGTCCATCAAGCCCCTGAGCATGTCATGGTTGAACTTCAGAAGCCTTCTTGTTCCTCCTGATCTTGATGAGTAGAAACAAGCGTAGTCCGAGTGCTTTCGTGAGTGAAGCCATGTGGTGCTCTATAAAGTCTTCGGGTGACATGCACTTTTTAGAAAAGTGCACTCACTGAGTGTAGCCCTTGAGCCTCTTGCTGTTTGCAAAACAAAGAGTTAGAGGGTCTAAAAGAAAAAACATCCATAGAGGATATGTACCCTACAACCCCTAAGCCTTTGTCCGAGTACTTGTACTTGAGATAAGGATATGAAAAGAATGTACTCGAGGATGAGAGTGTTGGTGAAAATTATTGTCATGTCTGCTTGTACAGAAGCAGGTAAGACATGTCCAAGTCACATGCAAAGCTTTTGTATAGTCGGTCTAAAGATGTTTAGGATATTCGTAGGAATATGCCATCAAAGGTGCTATCGAGTGTACTATGACTTCACATGTGATGGGAAAAGGCCGTCTATACACTGAAAAGGTGTAGTGGGATGCACTGTACCCTTGTAGTGTAGCATGTTAACCTATGTAGGAGTCAGTAGCTTGTCCATGTATTCCATGTGAACCTGGTCCATAGACAACACCAAGACACCTATAAAAACCCTCCTAGCGAGCACTTGAACCTCAGTTGTAGAAGAAGCAAAGCGGCTTAGAGTTTGAAGCTTGCAAATATGGTGGCAAGCGAAGTAGACCAACCCCTAGGAGTACTTGGATGGTATAACCAAGAGCTATACTGACTAGAAGAACTCTGGTGAGAGGGTTTAGAGGTAGGCTAAACCCGCAGTTGTGCACAATAGAGTAGCCTGGAGCTACAACTAGAAGAAGTCTTGTGATGGCTGGTAGAGTGGCACATCCAGCAGTCCCATGTTAGTTCTTCTAGGGTGCTTGTTGACATCTATCCATGAAGGGTAGTACCTAGACCCAAATGTGTACAAATTGCGTCGGCTAGGTGGCAAGATGTGTGAGTAGCTCATCCTTCATACAAGCCAGTAGGCTTCCTTTTGCAGTAGCTATGCTCCCAAGGGTAGTCTACCAACAAATGTTCATAGTCGGACTGTCTACCCAAGGTTCTAGGCTAGGACACACTGCACTTCTGTTATCTACCTAGATGCATTACTCTTCTCATCTTGGATCGAGGTGCATCAGGTATGAAAGTACCTACGAAGAAGCACTTAGAGTATAAGTACTCTGTTATATCTGAGTAGGCGTTGTCTTTGTTATTGACTGAAAAGATCTTGCATCCAATACTTGTAACTCTCTAAATAAATAGTCGCTCATTATTCTAAGTGTTCTTGAATCTTGTATGGTGTGCAACTCTATATCCATTGGATGGTTGTTAAATAAAAAATCTTCATCCAAGTACTATGCTGTTTAGTGCATACTGTCAAGCGATTGTTCGAATACTACATCAATCATCCGAGTACTTTACGATGTGGCCATGTAGATAATGGTCGTAGCATGGTAGGTACCCAGAAGAAATGAATCCAATGCAGCCGTCGTATCAATTCGCACGGCGTCATTAAAATGATAGATAAACCAAAGCGCTGCACCCATTGGTGTGATTATCGGGCTACACGGTAGTGGGAATCCTATATAAAAGGTAACCAATCTGAGCGGCATCTTTCTTTGCTTCATTTCCCTTTCTGCTTAAGCCCCTGTGATTATGTGAGCGCCCCCAATCTTGCTCCTTGAAACCTTAGATATGTAAAAGCTCTATGTGAAGGGCAAGAGCAAGAACTCAAGTGCTGCCGCCAAGAAAGTCACCGAGAAGAGGGCGTTGGAGGTGCCAAAGATGGCCGCCACTGCTCAGATCTGGCTAGCGCCGACCATGAAGCCAAACCATCTCCTGAAGCTCCACGAGCAGGGCTATCTGCCAAAGCAGAAACTTGGGGAATTGAAGGTGCCTGGAGAGCACCGTATTCCCATTCTTGAGCTGGGTGAGATTGTTCTCTTTGTGCCATTCATCAAGCATGGGTTAGGATTGCCAGCAAGTCCTTTTTTGCATGGGTTTTTGCAATATTATGGCATAACCCTAAATCATATGAACCCTAACTCCATCCTGCATCTTTCTATCTTTGTTCATCTCTGTGAAACTTTCCTTGGCATCCCCCTATCTATCACTCTTTTTTGCTACTTTTTCAAACTGAAACCACACCCGAATGCCACAAATCCAAGTGTTTTAGGGGGTGTCAGTATTCAATTTCACATGGGGAGGAAGAACGAGTATGTCCACTATACCCTGGTTGATTTTGTAAAGAACTGGAGGGCCAAGTGGTTTTATGTGGGGAACATATGGCCCCCCTAGAGGTGCATAGCAACACCGCACCTATTCCCAACAACCGCTAGGATAAAGAGCCACTGAATATGACAAAACTTGTAGGGATTCATCCTTTCCTCAAGCAAATCTGAGCCATGAAGAACCAAGGCCTTAGTGGAGTCAGAGTGGTTGCAAGGTTCATCAGGCGTTGAGTACAACGTCTATAGGAGAGGATGCACTACGAGTTTGAGTACACTGGGCTAGAGGACCCTGCCCGAGTAACCACTGATGAACTAACGGAGGATGAAGTTCTGGAGAGAATTCAGAACATGCTTGGGTTGGAACAGGTGATACCATACCAGTATCTAGAGCGTGATCATCAAAATCCACTAGCCACTATAAGTATGTTGACATTGTGATCTGTAAATATCTTAATGCTATGAAAAATTGACTCCTGTGTGTTGATGCAGGAGTTGGGGTGAAATTTCAAAGATTTTCCTGCCTATCCTTCACGTCCTGACTCTAGAGGAGTTGGTGGAAGCAGAGCGGTGTCCGATGAAGTAGACGGAGGCAGCGCCACCTTCACCATCCCTATGGAGCAAGAGGGTGACAGTGACTCGGGGAACCTTGATGTTTGCATAGTCTAGGTTAATTTGAGTGCAAGGAAGGCACCTGCTAGTGGGAAGCGGTCACTAGAGGCTGATGTCATCGCTAGTGTGAGTGGGTTAGTACCAAAGAGGCCCCATCGATCTTGTACACTGAGACCAGGTAAGAGATGTCTGAACTATCACCATGTAGTCTGAATTTTACCTTGTGCTAAATCCAATTCTTGAATAGCTACTACACATGATGCTATAGAGGAACAACTAGAAGAGGAGGAGGAAGACACCTCGTATTCTATCAAACAGTAAGTATTCTTTCCTAGTAAAATTCTATTATTGAATTCTAACATAGATAGACTTGGTGACATCGAATTGCTCTTGGTAGGATGTCACCACCAGACCTATTGAGCACCCGAGTGCCAACTCAGGGTGACAGGATCACACTTGGACAAGATGCTAGCACTATGACTCATCAAGAGGATTTAGTACTGTCAGCATCAGTATCAAGTCTGGAGCTAGGTCGATCATTTAGTGGTATATCACTAGAAAAGCCCACCCTAAAGAAGAGATCTAGTGCCAAGTAAGTGTCGAAGTTTCCTCTATATGTTACTTCATTCCCAGGACATCACTTTACTGCTACTCATACCAGGGTACAAAAGACACTAAGTACCCAGGCTCAGAGTGAAGAGCCCCAGGTTCAAGAGAACCCATGTACTGATGGTGACCAGGTGGGAAAAGGCCAGGCAAGTGGGCCTATGTCTCTACCTAGGTCCGCTGAAACACCAGAGGCATAGGGTCCGATGTCCACTGATGGTGAAGTGGAGCAACCTTTGTAGCCGGGTACTATAGAGGGTGTAGAGGTACCACAACCATAGGTAGCGATGCCTATTGATGATGAAGCACACCAGCCGCTAAGGCCAGAGCATGCAGAGGCTACTACTGACCAAGATGTGCAAAGCACGAGGCTAACCCAAACATCGTTGCACCGAGTGCTCCTGCCCTAGATGTGTCGATGATAAGCGCCCAGCAAGCGAAGGAGGATGATGTCGTCCCAGTTATTGGACTGGGTACCCAGCTCCTAGCATATAGTCTGAAGTTTGTTGGGTTGATGAGGTCGTGGTCCAGGCTATTAAACCAAGCTTCTGTCTTCGACGACCAGTTGAGGGTAAGAAAATGCATTTTGTCATTTCCTGCTGTAAATATTTTCCAAATTCGCATTCTAGAAATAGTCGTATGCTCAGGGTGTAGAGCTAATGGCCTCTGTCAAGGTCCAAAAAACTAGGCAGAGCTTGCCAATCTAAAGGAGGAGTATGCCAAGAAGGAGGCCAAGTGGGAATCTGTGTAGAAGTATCATGAAGAGACCCTCTGAATCCTCCGTTTTCAGATTGGTGAAGCCAAGTGTCAGAAAACTATTGCCGAGAAGAGGAAGGGTGAGGCCTTTGAATCTTTATTGAAGATGACAGAGAAGGCCGAGCTCTGTAATACCAAGTTGAAAGGTAAGAGAACTGTTCGGCTTCCATGTAACTCTTGAATGTAGTGCTCAGTGATCATGATAATGATCGTAAGTGGTTGGAAGGCGAGGTGAAGGGGCTAAATGAAGCCCTAAGAACCAAGCACAATCAAAATGAAGAGGTAACTGAATGAGCGAGTGAAGAACTCGCTCAAGCTAAGCTGATAAAGTGGGGATCTAATAGTGATCTGATGCATGCTCTAAAGTCTGTGATTGACATGAAGGCCCAACTAGAGAGGGCACAGTCAAAGCAGAACACGCTCTAGGAAGCTATGAAGCCACTCGCCCTCCTCTTCGGTAGGGCAAAAGATGGTGAAAAAAGGTGGGTGGACATAGTGAAAGAAATCCCCAACCGCTTCGAGAGCTATGTTCATGGAGCCGTTAAGGTCTGTGTCCAGAATGTACTTAGTACGCTCTGAGTACTATACCCTATTATGGATCTCCATCAGGTAGTCATAGGCTATGATGATGAAGGCCATCTTGCTATCATGGAAAGAGCTAAGGAGGAACTCGATGGACTCGCAACCACCATAACAAATGAATTAGACCTTAGGATGGAGAAGCCTGACAAATAGGTTGTGTAAGTTTGAAAAAACTTGTTAAGCATGTGTGCCAGGTAGGCACGTTGTAAGAAACAATGTTCTTTTGCTTGCATAGGCTGTTTAGTTGAAATGAAAAACTTAGCCTGTAAGTTTCAAAAAGTAACGCGTCTTGTTGGGGTACTTAAGCGTCGATGATGGTTTATTCCAGCTAACTTATCTATGCAAAGTTAGCATCTTTTAGACTTGGTAATCTTTTGAGTAAGATTGTATTCTGCTTAGGCTATAAGTTAGTCTTGTGGAGTCCTTTAGAAAGGCACATAAAACTAAGTAGCTGAATAAAAAGTGATCAATGTAGTCACTATTATTTGAATCATGTTAGACCCTTCCATCGACATTAAGTGCTCGAAGTCACTTGTTCAAGGAACCCTTATAATGATTGTTTGCTGTTAGGATCCTGTCCCATAGCCAACGAATTAGGTTACTTGCTTCTGGGAACCACCCTACCTAGGACGACATGCAATAGTTAAACTAAATGTTGGTAATTGGCTCCCGACCAAGGAGATGTAAGCCATCCGAGTAGGAGGCATATCTCATATAATATAGCCTAGTACTCGGTATATAGAATAAGGACTGTGTGTCGAGTAAATTTATCATGTTGAGAGATGTGTAGCTGTGTAATTAGTCAGCCATATGTCTCGTATATGATGTTACAAAGGCTGCAACAAAGAGAGACAACTAGAAAGTTGTGTATCTTGCACAAAAGTAAAAAGATAGATTCATCTAGTGAAGACATGGACTCTGCATTATTAACAAATAATCTTAAGTACAGAAGCAAGAACACTGAATTTACTTAAACAGGAAAACTACTTAATAATATTAAGCATAAAATCTTCGTAGCTGATCGATGTTCTAGGAGTTAGGCACGGAATCGCCGTCCTCTGTGATTAACTCGAAGGAGCCTGTTCGAGTAACTTTGGAGATGATGAAGGGACCTTCCCAGGGGCTGAGTAGCTTGTGTTGTCCCGAGATATTCTAGATATGCTTGAGGACTAGATCTATGACTTGAAAGGTATGGGGGCGCATGTTCTTGTCATAGTGACATCGTAGGCCTTGTAGGTATCTGGCAGACTAGAAGAGTGCGTTCATCTTGATTTCTTCGGCACTGTCAATTTCTAGCCATCAGGTTTCATTTGCTTTGCCTTCATTGTACTATTTAACCATGGGAGAGTTCCATATCAAATTCGCTGGTAAGATGGCTTCTGAGCCATAAATCAGAAAAAGGGAGAGTACCCTATTGCTCTACTTTGCTAAGTGCCAGACTACCTTGGGTAACTCGTATATCCACTTATCGTCGTAGTCTTTAAGTTCATTGAAATAGCTTGGGCTCTAGTCCGGCTAGAAGTAGCCCGTTAGCCTGCTCTACTTGGCCATTCGCTTGAGGACGAGCTACGGAAGCATAGTCGTTGGTGATGCCACAATCTTGAGCCCAACTTCTGAACTCGATAGCTATAAAGTGTGAGCCAAGATCTATAATGATCCGATTGGGCATACCAAACCGGTACATAATGTCTTGCAAGAACTCGACTACCTTTGTGACGTTGAACTTGACGAGTGGCTTGTATTCTATCTACTTAGTGAACATGTCAATAGCCACGTAGATTTACTCAAAACCACCCGGTGCTTGTTTGAGAGGTCCAACCATGTTGAGCCCCAGCACAAAAAAGGCCATGATGGAGGGATGCAGATAAGGTTGTGAGCTGGGACATGGGCTTTAATGGGAACGGGGATCCTGATCTTCCATCAGGTAGAGGTAACTATCGTTGTGGTGGAGAATGACACACCGATCCGGCTTTAGATCGAAAGATCGAACCCTGCAATCTTAGCACCATAGCTCCTCTAGTTATCAACCAAGTCATGGACCAGGTTGACCTCACCAAGAAGGCTAATCCCTGTCTGTGCAATGAAGAACACAAGCAAGAACAAGAAAGAACACAACCAAATTGCAGATGAAAGATTAATCTCACGAAGTTGGGGTCTCACAAACCGATGAACGACAAAACTGTTCTTGATAGAATAATCTAAGAAAAACCCCAAAACCTAATAGCTGCGGTGGCATATGATTATAAAGGTCTTAGGGTCATCGCCTATCCTAGACACGCCCCCTAATGGGCCCAAACACGATACACGGTCTAACGGACCAAAAGATGGTGTCACAGCACCCTGGCAGATTCTGGATGCTGACTTGTTTCGACGATTTCCATTTATTCCGAAGGGATTTTGATGTGAGACCACTTGTATTGGCTTCCTTATCAAATTAGCTTTCCAACCATATGTGGATCGTCGAAAACGGAGTCTAGATGCGTCCTGGGTGACCAGTTTAAGGCAGACTGGTCCTAGATGCCGAGACAGACTCGAAATCATGTTGGATCGGGCCTCCGATTTCTGTTGGACATCCTTGCTGGTCATCATCACCTCCACCATGTCCTCTAAGTCCCTCATGACCCTCTCTAATGTTCCTAAGCAAGATAACATCATTAGGTAGTAGTCTATTCTCAAAAGTATGAAAAGAATCACTTAAGAACGAGTTCACCTCTAAATTGAGTTGACGCATTCGAGCCCAGGTCATTGGACCTTGCATGACGGTTGGAGGATTAGCGGATGCATCTAAAGGAGTGATGTCCTCATCTGGCTTGCTTGGGGAAGAATTGACAGCCCTTGTAGTTCGTACTAACTCTTCTATGTCTTTCAGTGTTGTAGGCCAATAGAACCTAGATCTAAAAGCCTTACCGACTAAGGTCCTGGAGTCTGCGTGGTTGCCACAACATCCGGAGTGAATTTCCTCCAAGATTTTCTACCCTTCTTCAGGTGTAATGCATTTAAGGAGAGCACCAGATGATGCACCCCGTCGATAGAGCTTGTCCTTAACTAAGACATAATTCTTGCTTCTATGTGTGATCTGCTCTACTTTTCCCTTGTCGTCGAGCAACTTATGGTCTCGGATGTAATCAATAAATACTTGCATCCATGCTGGGTTGACCACTAGTACCTAGACATTAGGAGTTAAAGTACCGGTGGATATGGAGGCTTCTTGTTTGATTGAAGGGACTTGGAGTTCCTGAACAAACACATTAGGGGGTACCTAGGCTCTATCTGATCCCAATGTGGCCAAAACATCAGCCTGAACGTTGAGATCTCACATAACATGGAGGATTTCTGGACCTTGGAAGTGTTTCTCAAGTTTGTAGACTTCTACATAGTAAGCGTATATGGTCTCCTTAGTGCAGTCCCAATCATTGTTGACCTAGTTGATGACCATCGAGGAGTCACCATAGACGAGCAAATGCTTGATGCCGAGTGAGATTGGTACTCGGAGGCCATGAAGGAGGGCCTCGTACTCAGCTTCATTGTTGGTAGCAGGCCAAAGTATTTGTAGGACATATTTAAGCTATTTTCCATCTATAGATATGAAGAGAACACCAATGCCTGCACCTCCTAGCTTGAGGGAACCATCGAAATACATCTTCCAATGGCCGAGGACAACTGTCAGAGTAGGCTGCTGGGCTTCGGTCCACTCAGCTATGAAATCAGCCAAGACTTGAGATTTGATAGCCTTATAGGAGACGAACTTGATGTTCTGAGCTCTGAGTTCCACTAACCACTTGGATATGCGTCCTGTTGCATCCCGATTGCATAGGACATCGCCAAGTGGGAAATTAGATACCACTATTACCTTGTGTTCGTCAAAGTAGTGGTGTAGCTTGCGTGAAGTGATCAAGAGGGTGTAGAAGAGATTTTGCACATGTGGGTACTTGGCCTTGGATTCTGATAGCACCTCGCTAATATAATAGACAGGTCATTGTACCTTATATACGTGCCCTTCTCTAGCCCGCTCCATGACTATTGTCGTGCTAACTACCATAGTAGCAGCTGCAATGTAGAGTAGTAGTGGTTCATGCTTCTTGGGTGGAGTAAGTATTGGAGAGGTGGACAGGTACTCCTTGAGCTTCTAGAAGGCTTCGTTAGCTTCAGCTGTCCACCCAAACTTGCCTGACTTTTTCAACAACTTGAAGAAGGGCAAACCTTTCTCCCTGAGTCATGAGATGAAACAATTGAGGGTAGCCATGCAGCCTATCAGTTTCTGAACATCTTTGACACAGTGAGGTCGAGTCATCTGAGTGATTTCTTGAATTTGTTTTGTACTAGCTTTGATACCCCTTTGGCTCATGAGGAAACCCAATAGTTGTCCAGAAGGAACTCCAAACACACACTTTGTTGGGTTAAGCTTCCACTTGTACTCACAAAGACTGTCAAAGGTTTGCTTCAAGTTTGCGATTAGAGTAGAAGTGTCCTCGTCTTGATGACGCCATCATCCACGTAGGCTTCTACATTATGACCGATCTGTTTGCTTATGCACGCCTAGATAGCCTGTTAATAGGTTGCACTAGTGTTTTTTAACCCAAAGGACATGGTCATGTAATAGTAAGCACCAAATGGAGTGATGAAGGATGTTTTGCTCTGATCTTCTTTACGGAGGGCAATCTGATGGTAACTCGAGTAGCAATCAAGGAAGGACAAAAGAGCTAACCCGACCATAGAGTCTATGATCTGATTAATGCAAGGTAAGCTAAAGGGATCCTCCGGGCAGTGTTTGTTGAGATCTTTGTAGTGGACACACATGCGCCACTCTTTTGAGTTCTTCTTCTGGATGAGTACATGATTGGCTAGTGAGTCAGGGTGAAGGATTTCCCTAATGAACCCGGCTGCCAATAGCTTGGAGATTTCCTTCTTGACTGCCGCTTTCTTATCTGGTGAGAACCGTTGTAGACATTGCTTGACTGGCTTTAAGCCAGGGTTTAAATCCAATTTGTGCTCCGCCAACTCTATCAGAACACCCGGCATATCAGTTGGCTTCCATGCGAAGATATTCTTGTTTTCCCTAAGAAAGTTGGTGAGCGCGAGTTCCTATTCTTTGGAAAGGTGGGCGCAGATGATAGCTATCTTAGAGGGATCACTAGTACCCAGATCAATCTTGATGGTATCCATCTTAGAGGGTGGTGCAATGATTCCTGCCTTCTTAGTTGGAATCTCCATGTCTTCTGGCTTAGTCTGTTGTGCAATGTTGGCAATCTCCTATGATTCATAGGCTTGTTGTGTTATAGCTGCAATCTAGATGGCTTCCATGTTGCAGTCATATGAGCACTTGAGGTCACCTCGGAAGGAGAGTGTGCCATTGGGACCCGGCATCTTGAGCAAGAGGTACGGGTAATGTGGTACGGCCATGAACTTGGCCAAAGTAGGTCAATCGAAGATAGCATGGTATGATGATTCGAAGTTAGCCACCTCGAACTTGATGAACTCCGTTCGAAAATTGTTTTGGTTGCCAAACGTTATCAGGAGCATGATCTGTCCAAGTGGCATGGTAGCCTTGCTAGGTACTATCCCGTAGAAAGCGACGTTAGTGGGGGTAAGTAGGCTAGTAAAGTCTAGACCTATCTTCTTCAGTGTATTTACAAATATTATATTCAATCCTACGCCACCATCGATCAGGACCTTGGGGACTGTCATGCCGGCTCTTATTAGACCCAAGATGAGTGGATAGTGGCCGACGTTAGTCACACTAGTCCATTGATCTTTTCTAGAAAATTGGATCAGGTACTCGGACCAATTAAGGTACTTTGGTGTTGAGGTCTCTCCTACCATGATGTCCCGAAGAGCCAACTTCCCTAAGCGCTTGTTTGATGAAGTCGGTAGCCCCGCAAAGATTACTATGATTTGGCCCTTGGACTATTGAAAGCTAGGGTCAGCATTGTCATCTCCATCCTTGTTGTTTTACCCTTGCCCTTGTTGCTTTTGCCATAGAAACCTAGTTCTTGGAGTTGTCTGCACTCGACCATCGTGTGCTTGGCGTTCTTGTGGAAAGGGTAGGGTAAATTGTTGAAGTCTGTGAACTTCTTGTTACTTTTGTTAGACTTCTTGGACCTATCCATGGAAGCTAAGGTGTTGTCAGGGTCCTCTCTTTCTGCTTGACTATCCACCCTAATTGCTTCTAGGGTCGTAACCTTTGTCTTGTTGGCCACGTGGGAATTGTTTATGAGTATGCTCTTTAGATGCAATCATCTTTTGTACTGTATGCTTAAATTTCTCGATGTTCTCTAGATTATCGTCGTAGAATTTTTCAAACTACCACTTGTATTTGATCCCATTGGTGAAGTGATCTATCACTTCCCTATCTATGATATCATAGACTTGGGCTCGTAACTCAGCAAAGCGGCGATAATATTGCTAGAAGGTTTCATCTGGTGTCTGCTTACAAGTTCTAAGCTTGTTCTGAGTACTTGGGTGGGTGAGGACGCCGCAAAAATTTTCACAGAATTTGCACTGAAGCTATCCCCAAGTATAGATGGAGTGGGCTCATAGCTTATCAAACCAGGCAAGGGGCACAATGTCGAGTGCCATGGGAAAATATAACACTTTGATGTCATCATCACCGCCTGCTAACTCGTTGGATTGAGAGTAGATGTGCAACCATTGGTTGGGTTCTGTCTTCCCGTCCTACTTGGTATGGTTGCACGGCTTAAACTTGTAGGGAAGCTAGACAGAGAATAGTCTATCAGAGAAATATGGTAACCTATCTGGTGAGATGCTAGCCTCCCTATACTCGGACTCGCCTTTGCCTTCCATGTTGTTGTACTGGTGCGCATGATAGGCTGATTGTGTGTCACCTTGATTCCTACTCTGGTTACCCTGTGGCCCTAGACAGGAGTGGGCTAGTACTCGCTGTCCTCCTCCATGGTTACCCTATGGTCCCAGACAAGAGTGGGCTGGTCCTCGCACCTCTGGTCCTTAGGAAGGGTTAACTTGGGATGTCACTTTTGGAGCCTGCATCTGAAGGGTTGTGGATTCCAGAATGACTTTGAGTCATTGCTGATCTAGAGTAGGGTTTTCTATGGCTACCATCTCTTCTACCAGGGCATAGACATTAGCATAGGACATAGTGAAGACCCTCTAGCCAGTTACTTCCATGAACTTAGGCTCAAGGTTGCATGATGCAGAGGCTCTGACAGCATCAAGGTCTTGGTGCTGTTGTTCTGCTTCATCTCGTAGATGCTGTTCATATGCTGCCTCTGTAGCCAAGTGTCATCATTCAATGACTCCACAAGCTGATTGATACTGCTGCCACTCTTTCTTGCAGTGTCAGGCATAGTTGCATCGAGCCTATTGAGCTCTGTTCTTCCTTTCCCTAGCCATCTTCTTCTCATCTATCTCTCCATTGGGTGGCGTAGTGTCTAGGGAGATGTCGAACAAGGCTTCCTCTCTATCTTGGATATCTAGTGGGTTAGGCATAGGGATATGAGGTGTTTGCCTTGCCATAAAGACTTCTCTAGAGTGCCTTGTGGATGAGTGAGTTCCAGATTCTGTAGTCGTTGCGATGTCCAAGATCTTTGTAGAACCATGATCGTTGTTATCCGCTAGAAGAGTTCTACCATCCTAATAAGGCAAGAATTCCACCATGCTAACTAGATGAGATGGATCTATTAAAGAAGTGTTGGGTCGAGCACCCGACCAATGGACGATACCTCCTTCAAGTGTGATGGATAGAACCAAACCTCTCTGGGCACCCGTAAGAGGGATCTCTTGCTCAGATTGCATGAGGTAGCTAATCGTATCTTGATAGATTGAAGCTGAATTCTTGAGTCCAAGTGGAAAACGAACTAGGTCTTCATGTTGGACTTTAGATGGGATCCCCAGCCTAGACAAAGGTGACATGTTTGAGTGGGAGTCATGGTTGATGGTGACCTCCTGAGTTCGAGTTGGATCAGAGATTGAGAGGCGCAAAAACTTCTCAGTGAGTTAATCCAGTGTGGTTGTCGAGATGTCTGGTGAAGCTTAAGGCATCGGGATCTCTATGAGACAACTTTGGAGCTTGCTATTGTCATCTACCTTGCAGATCCAGGAGCTGAAGATGAAGGTGATACCTACTGAAAAAATCATGTCATCGAGGTCCGCCGAGCTCTCGATTGTGAAGTCGCCAAAAGCCCCTACCTAGCACACCTGTCAGTGTTTGATGACCGGCAACCCATCATAGGGGTACCTAGGATGGTGTTTGAAAGGCTTCGGCGTATGTAGAACTTGGTAGTAAATGTAAAGAGAGGAACGGTTTATACTGGTTCGAACCCTCTTGTCGAGTAATAGCCTTTACGTCCAGTTAGCGTGTAGCCTTTTGTGTTGGATTGATTGTATGATTGTTATGGTTACAAGGGGGTGCACCATACCTCTCTTTATATAGGGGAGAGGGTAAGGACACGTATCTAGTCCTAGTTGGTTATAAGGGAAGAGTTCCTAGTCCTATTACATAATCTAGCTTTCATAGTAAGCCGACTAAGTCAATCTGGAATAGCTTGAAATCCACGCCACCTTGTCTCGCGTCCTTCAACAGATCATGGGCCATCTTAGGGCCCATCCAAGTAGCACCCCCATGGGGAACCCCTAGGACCCTGGTCCATCAATGGCCTCCTCCTCCATCTTGACTAGGATGTGGTGGAGCGGGGCCGACGATGGAAGCTACAGTGCTATCGCCTGAATTAGAGTAGGAGCACCTATGGGGATGTGCTCATGAGCTCCTTAATGATCAGATGGAAGTTTGATTTGTACTCAGATGAGATAAGAGGGGAATAAAAAGCCAAGAAACATGGATAAGGGAAGTGTGAGAAAGCATTACTCTTGCCTTTGGATCTTGCGGTAGTGAGCTCGAGCGGCCACAACGGTGATGAGTACCAGCCTGGTCACCGGTGGATCTATGCGGGCGTGCTAGTGAGGCATACCGGCATGGAGCACTAGCTTATTGGTGGTGAGTGGTGGCTTGCACATCGATGAGTAGGTGAGGAATAGTAATACTTGAGGAGGAGACGAACATGGTGGTGGCTGGGTGGGTAGCGGTCTTTGTAAGCTAACTAACAAATGCACCAAAAATTCTAAAAACGCATGGGAGTCTTGCGTTGGCTTGCAAATTTTGATGATATCGGCGATAAAGGCTACTGGCGATGGTGATTGGGTCCTTAAAGAAGATGGTAAGTAGCACCTAATGATGGGCGTGTCATACAGAAATTGAACATTAGAAAGGAGATGTTAGCACCTAACGGTGAATAGCGGCGGTGATACATTTTTTTTCAACGACGCTTATATCCGACGGTGACATAATTGTATAATGTTGATACTAATTCAGCTATGCCTTAGTAGCTAACTAAAAACACACAAAGTTCATCTACTAATGTTGCATAATAAAGGTACTGATCTCTACAATAACAATTGACGCGATTACAAAGCCATACCATACGGCGGTTTGCACATACAAAGGAACACCCCACTAGCATCACAGTGAGGTAACAGTGTTCAAAATCAACAAAAGACATTCTTTTTTGATTAACTCTGTTACACTTTTCATTCACCAGGTGTACAAAATAACAAGGATCTATTGGCAACTACAATTATGATGACAAAAACCTTAGCCCTGTTCTTCAGTAGCACTTTTCAGTGAATGAATAGTGTTTTTATCTCACAACAAATCAGTATAAGCATCGGTATAAGCCAAATTTTAGCAATGACCATAGGTTTATCCCCGCACTGAGTGATGGACATCTCATGAAGCGTAGAAGCTGGACAAAGGCGTAACTAACCTTCACCACACCTCCGATCTTTGCCACAAGCAGGGACGACGCCTGGAAGAAGCCTAGGGAAGAACCACCTCATGGAACTCCCTCTAACATCCAAGAGGTTGAGGAGCCCCATGAGGAGCCTTGTCCATTTTGTCTTCATCATCATCAGGGAGGAACACATGCCATGGCGTCGAGAGATCCTAGGTCAAGATCTATGGGCTCAAAAGGTCTCCTAGCAATAGCAAGGCACCCTCCTCTGCCATCTTGGATTTCCTACAAATATTCTAATCTAGAAGTCTCCCACACGCCGACCATCAACAGGCCTAGCCGCCGTGTCATCGGTGACCTAGGCCATTGAAGATGGTATTGTTCTTCCCTATCTCTTCATAGAACTTCCTCTAGCACCGAAGACGAACGGCCACCAAGAGGCTACTACAGAACCCAATCTTGAAAGCCTTCTCCTAGCAATGGCGAAGCCACCAAAGTACGCCATGAACCATGGTGGACGAAAGGATTTGCGGCTCTCTCAGTCTAATGCTAAGGGATTTGGAGGAAGGGGAGGGGTGAGAGACTCAGTGCACCCTAGACTTGGCTTAAATAGACTAGCCTTGAAGATCCACCCAGACTCAATGTAGTTAAGATGCGTGATCTAGGGAGCATGCATCAGGGAAGATGAGTTATACGAAGGTTCCTAGTGTAATAAGTGGTGAGGACGGTATTGGAATCAAAGTTGGGACATTCAACACTCACACACTTAAATACGCCAGCCTTGAAGATGCACCTAGACTCAGTGCAGTTAAGATGCATGATCTAGGGAGCACGCATCAGGGAAGACAAGGTATACGATGGTTCCTGGCATAATAAGTGGTGGGGATGGTGTTGGAAGTTGGGACGACATTCAACACTCACGCATGCTTCCCTGAGTTTTGGGCTTCCTGTGCATCTTCCTAGATTTCGGTGTGAACACATGCCCCCAAATTTTGGAATAAATTTTGGTGTGAATAGATGCCCCAAATTTTCGATGAACCCACTGTCCCCTGGGGCTATAAAAATTTGGAGTCAAGGCAGAGTAGAAGGAATACTGCTTGTGTTGATTAGTTGTGCTGGGACACATATCTTTTCTTCTTTGTTTTCTACTTCTAATCTTCTTCTAAACAATGGCTCCTAGCAAGCATCCAAGGGAGGAAACTCCAAAAGCCATGGATTCACCTTCGTGCCCTCTTCGTCGCCAAGGCTGAGAGGGAATGATTTCTTATCTCTATGGCTGCCTTGCATTAATCCTTTGAATATGTGGGGCTACCTCTCATGCTATGGTACATCGGCCAACTCCGGCAGAGGTTGGACAACAATGGATTGTACATCTTGCTAGGTCCATGGTATCTTCATCTTCATCTTCATCCTTTGAGTCAGGTCAGGATATCCAGAATCTTATCCATGAAAGGAGGAAGGCCAAAGACATATATTCTGAAGCCACGCTTGAGGTAGGTTGGCTCGACAAATGTCTCATTGTCTTTAAAATAGCCCTCTCTACATCTGAAGAAGAGACCAATGCTACTTAGATGAGGCTCATGCTAGGGAAGTAGGTAAAATTTCTTTGAAAAGTCTTTGCTTTTATATTCGTGACTTTATCCGGTAAATCTTCATTTTCATTAGATCTTGAGGAATAATTGGCTGCTTCTAGTCATGAGATCAAGGAGGCTCATCGCTAGGAGATCAACCTGGAGAATCGCCACAAGACCCTCCAATGTGCAGCACTTGGCATAGTTGCAGTAGTCAACGCCAGGGGTGTTTCTTTTGAAGATCGCCTACAAGATATCCTGGTTCATGTTAGAGAAGTGGCAACTCATGGCATCCGCTATGGTGCTGGTGCCGCTCTTGCTGCAGTGCAACTACATTTAGGGCACAAGCTCCATCACATAGAACCTGGTTTTCTAGACACTGATCGGCTGGAAGATCAAGAGGACCTGATTGGAGACTTCACTGATGCTGTCGAGGCTATCGCAATGACCATCCATGCACAAGATGTTGTAAACAATGTTTTCTTGGGACCATAGATTATATCTAGGGTCTTATAAGTTATAAGTAAACAATCTACTATTTGAATGTCACTTTTGATCCTGTCTTTTATTGTTATTTTTTGTTCTAAAGGCGATACTCTAGGTGTCAGCTATTTTGAGCTGATGAGACTCAGCTATCAGCATCGACCCAAATTAAATACTTCGGTAGTACTTCTTTACATATTTTTCATTGAGGTCTATGCGATAATAGATCCGTATCATACATTGGTTTGCACATACAAAGCAATAGATCCTCCAAGGTATAAAGATTATAGAATCTAAAGAACGACGCAACACATCACAAAACTTCACCCTTAGTGAGTTTCTCTACCTTCCATCTTGTAACCCTCATAGTCAAGGGATGTGATCGGCTTCTTGACCGTGAGAGCTACAAGGTGGAATATAAAGCACCCAATCTTGAAGAATGAGCATCTCACAAACTTGAAGCACCCCCAATCGAGTATGGAGCCCCTGAATAGGAGAGAACCAAATGATTGTAGATCTTCTGTTAACAAGATCTGCAAGAAGATGTACAATCATCAAGGTGAAGCTCCTATTCAATGGTAGCACCTCGCAAAGGATGGAGAAGGAGCACCTCACAAAACTTGCACTAGCATCTCAGTGAGGTGCTTTATATTCCATAATCTTGCTATCTTTGAGGATTGAGGGATGCAAATCTGCATCTTGATCCTAAGAGGCAACAAGATTATGGAATCTAAAGCACCTAATCTTGAAGGGCTTCTCCAAACACTAGCATCCTTATGAGGTGCTTGATCTCCATCTTGTGAGGCTGTAGAAGAGCAAGGATGAAGACAAAGCACTTCTTCATGATGAGAAAGATACAGTAGCTCATTAGTGTGTGGATTCAAGAGTGTGTGGATCGAGCCCAAGAGGTGCGTCTAGACCCTGGTTAAATATGCCAACTTTGAAGATGGAGAAGTGCAAGTAATGGTGATGCAACTGTATTGTGGGTAGTTGGAAAATAACTCACGCTGACTATACCATCGGAAGACCTAACAGTCATGGAGGACCGGTGGCCATAACACGTATCCCACTCGGCTCGACTTCTCATATGACTAAGAAAATACCATTGCCACATCTATTGTTAACCCATCAATGGTTGAAGTTTCAACCGCCGGTTTCCTTCCTCAGGAGGCCTCGCTATTGGTCCAACCAGTGGTGGAAGTAAAACACAGTCGCTTCTGTTGCTACGATAGTGAAAGTGGTGATAGTGATAAGTCAATCTGTAGTAGTGGTTATTGCACATGGATTTGTTTGGGCCAACTCAATACACTAGCATTAGTGGAAATAAATATGGCTTTGTGATAGTGGATGACTATACTAGATACACTTGGGCATTCTTTCTAGTGGTCAAGAGTGATGTGTTTACAACTTTCAAATCATTTGTCAAGGGCATACACAATGAATTTGAGACAACCATCAAGAGATTTAGAAGTGACAATGGTAGTGAGTTCAAGAACACTAGAATTGATGATTTGTGTGATGATTTTGGAATTAGACATCAATTCTCGGTCAAGTACACTCCACAATCAAATGGCCTTATTGAGAGGAAGAATAGAACATTTATTGACATGGCAAGGTCTATGCTTAGTGAGTACAATATGAGTCAATCTTTTTGGGCTAAAGAAATCAACATGGCTTGCTATTGTAGCAATTGCCTTTATTGTCACCCAATGATGGAGAAGACACCTCATGAGCTCTTGAATGGTAGAAAGCCTAACATTGCACATTTTTGGGGTTTTGGTTGCAAATACTATATATTGAAGAAAGGCACTAGATTGAGCAAGTTTGACAAGAAGTGTGATGAAGGATTCTTGCTTGGATACTCAACCACTAGCAATGCATATAGAGTTTGGAATTTGGCAACTAGTACTCTTGAGGAAGTTCATGATGTTGAATTTGATGAAACAAGGGTTCCCAAGATGAAGATGAAAATCTTGATGATGTTAGAGGCATTCAACTATCAAATGCTATGAAGAACATGGATGTTGGTGACCTAAGGCCTAGACAAGTGATAGATAAAGAAGATGATCAAGTGCAAGTGCTCTCTAGCTCAAATGTTCAAGATGATACACATCAAGCAAGTACAAATGACTCTCATGACAATGTGTAAAATCAATTGGCTAGTTCATCATCTCAAGTGAATCAATCAAATGAGCAAGCAAGTGCAAGTAATCAAGTTCCAATACTCCAACCAACAAATATTGTAAGAGATCATCCATTGGACACTATAAATGGAGATATTTCTAGAGGTGTATAAACAAGATCAAGATTGCATCATTTTGTGAGAACTTATTTGTGTCATCCATTGAACCAAAGCAGATAGAAGAAGCATTGAAGGATAGTGATTGGGTTAATGCTATGCATGAAGAATTGAACAATTTCACTAGAAATCAAGTATGGGATTTAGTTGAAACACCAAAGAACCACAATGTGAATAGAACCAAACGAGTCTTTTGAAACAAGCAAGATCAAGATGGGATAGTATTAAGGAACAAAGCAAGATTGGTAGCATAAGGTTACACTCAAGTAGAAGGTCTTGACTTTGGTGAAACATATGCTCCGGTTGCTAGATTGAAAGCAATTAGAATCTTGTTAGCCTATGCTTGTGCCCACAACATCAAGCTCTATCAAATGGATGTGAAGAGTGTATTTCTCAATGGCTACATCAATGAGTTGGTTTATGTTGAGCAACCCCCGGTTTTGAAGATGATAAGAAGACCAACCATGTTTACAAGCTAAGAAATGCATTGTATGGTTTGAAGCAAGCACCTAGAGCATAGTATGAGAGGTTGAGGGACTTTCTCCTCTCTAAGGGGTTCAAGATGGGAAAGGTTGACACCACTCTTTTCACCAAGAAGATTGGAAATGACTTGTTTGTGTTGCAAATCTATGTTCATAACATCATATTTGGATCAACCAATCAAGAATTTTGTGAAGAGTTTGGGAAGATGATGGCTAATGAGTTTGAGATGTCTGTTGGTATTTCTTAACGTTCACAGAACTTAATCCGCAAGCGTATGGAACTACCGTTGTAGCTTTCACCCGAAAGTATTTAGGGTATCGTATTTTCCACAAGGAATGGAGGTATTTATTCTAGCTAATTCATCCAAGGATAACACAAGGATAGCTAAAGAGGGTAGAGATATATTCCTATGGCTTAGGATCAAAGGATAGATAAGCTCTACTATTACTTGCTTACTTCGGGCACTGGCTTATACCTGGTCGGCACTAGCTTATACCTGGTCTGCCAGGAACCTCTGGCCTACTACTCTATGCCGTATCTGAACATGGGGGATTATGAAGGATGGACATGGCTATCACCACCTACCACCTACCCCTCAACCATAGGATATGAGGCAAACAAAGGTAGCCACTAGCCTAGACACCATGTCTATGCTATCGACTACTACTCTAGCATGTTAACAAGGGTTATCCATCTTTATCAGGGCCCTTCTACTAGAGCATCTGCCATGGGGACAGATGATGATCCCATAAACAAGTAAGAGCAAAGCTTAACTACTCAAAGACTTTATAACCAAAAGAATTACGAACACTTACTAAGATACCCGTTGAGGCACAAAACTCATGTTCATCGAGGTACAAGCGGGGGAAGGTAACCGACAAGCCTGGCAAACAAACCAAGCAAGGATTAGGAAACCTACACAAACCAGCCAAGCATGCTGCCATGCAACCAGTCAAACTAAACTTGGTAAATTTTATCCAAATATTAAAATAATTCATTTTATTTAGTGTTTTCTATGCACAACCCAAAATCGGAAATTTTGGGGTGTGACATAGGAGCACGTGGTTTTTAGCAAAACAAACTCTAGAGATTCCAAAAGTGAGCATGAAACATGAGGGATCTCAAATGAGAAGCTTTCATGCTCGCCTGTGGAATTTGTGTCCTTAGTCTCTAGAGTTGATGATGTAGGGTTGTCCATGGCACAAAAGTTTTCTTGAAGGATCGATGTTGAATCTCGACTACTATTGAGAACAATGTTCGATGGCCAAAGGGACAAGGTTTGGGTTTGTGTGAGGGTGATGTTATACGTTCTATTTCATAAGCAAGCTTAGGTGAAATGAATAGAGACACAAACTTCTCCTCCTCGAATGGGTCATGGGTAAGATGTTGCGTCGCCATTGGACTTATTGGGCAAGAGGTATGAGTGGCAAAAACAGTTTTTCCCACATTTTTGTCAAGGCCCCCATGGGAAGATTTTTCTTGGATAAGATTTTCCAAAGGGTAGCCTATTAGAAGATCAAAATCAAGGATGGCATAGATATGGAAGTCTATGAAAACCTTGATTATGTCAATTATGACTGGCATGTCCCTTGCGATCCCACAACACTCGAAAAATAGTCTCAAAGGACTTTTGAAGAGCTAGTTGGTTGAGACTAGCGGCATTTTGCCCAAAAGAGCTTCTGCAAGGAATTCGGACATGATATTAGTCTTGACCGTGGGGTTGTGCAGGGCTTCTATGGAGGTTCCCCTTAATGAACAAGTTATGGCCATGGAAGGTGAAAGAATCCAAATTGCTTTGGAAGAATTTTTTACTTCCATTAGCCATTCCTTTGGTGGTTCTACTTTAGGGAAACCTTCCCTTATGTTCTTTTCATACCATGATAACTTCGAGGTATTGCCATAATCCTTGAATTCGATAGAGAACTTCCGAAGGATGAACTACTCATTCCTTCGGTGTTCATGGTTTGAGTGAGGGCTCATGAGTCAAACCTAAGGATGGTATGTGCTTGGTTTCGACTGATGAGGACTCTTCCACACTAGACATGACTTTTGCCTGGAGGGGTTTGGTTCTTATGATGGAAGAAGTGTGTATGGCTATGAAATGCTCAAGGAATTCTACTTGTTCCATCATAGTTTTGTGTGTAAAATGACCTTCGACAGTCATGTCTAGGCATAGGTCAGCATCTATGTCAAGACCCAAACAAAAGAGATGCAAAATCATGCCATCGGGCTAATGACAAGTCTAGGCTGGCATGCATTAGCGTTGAAAATTGAGCCCAGGCTGCACCTATAGACTCCTTGCGCTGCTCGAAATTGAGGATCGCCCTTGGTAGAGAACCGATACGGGACATGGGAAAAAATGCAAGGCAAAACTTGTCTTTAAGTTCATCCTAGTCCCCATTTGCACTTTCTATGGCAAATGTGTACCATTGTTTCACCTTCCCAGTGAGAGAGAAAGGAAATAATTTCAACCTTAGAGTTTCTTTTGTCATGCCCGAGATGCTCAGGCACGAATATATTTCCTTGAATTCTAGTAGGTGATGGCAGTGGTTTTCGTTATCATGCCCTGAGAAGGGTTGTGCCCGAACCATAGCTTTTAAACTAGGGTGGAGTTCACTGCCAAATGAAAGGTTTGATTTTGAAGGTGGCTTAGGGAACTCCCCCTTTGAAGCAGACGGGTTTGCAAAGGATGATGGCTTCATGATCGAAAAAGATAAAAGAAAACTATTTTTGTTTTTATAAAAGAAAGGATACAGATATGAGGATGAACTAGGTTCAAAGAAGATAGCAACCGTTACCTGGCATTAGCGCCTAGAAAGCTTGTTGGTATTTCTTAATGTTCATAGAAGTCAATCCGCAAGTGTATAGAACTACCGTTGTAGCTTTCACCCAGAAGTATTCAGGGTATCGTATTTTTCATAGGGAATGGAGGTATTTATTCTAGCTAATTCATCTAAGGACAAGACAAGGATAGATAAAGAGGGTAGAGTTAGATTCCAATGGCTTAGGGTCTAAGAATAGATATGCTCTACTATTACTTGCATACGTCGGGCACCATCATATGCCTAGTTTGCTAGGCACCTTTGGCCTATGGCTCTATGCCGTATCCGAATGTGGGGGATTATGAAGGATGGATAGGGCTATCACCACCTGCCACCTACCCCTCAACCATGGGATATGAGGCAAATGAAGGTAGCCACTAGCCTAGACACCATGTCTACGCTATCGACTACTACTCTAGCATGTTAACAAGGGTTATGCGTCTTTATCAGGGCCCTTCTACTAGAGCATCCACCATGAGGATAGACGACGATCCCATAAACAAGTAAGAGCAAAGCTTAACTACTCAAAGAATTTAGAACCAAAAGAATCTTGAACACATACTAAGATACCTATCGAGGTACAAAACTCGTGTTCATCGAGGTACAAGCGGGGGAAGGTTACTGACAAGCCTAGCACTTCTTCCCAAACTCTCCCTCACATGTCTCCCTACTAAGTTGCTAGAGCTAGCTAGGGCCTAAGCCCATGGAGTGCTAATGCTCTTGCTCTTTCTCTTGCTTGTGCTCTCTTGTGTGTGTTTTTGGAGAGTGCTTCGCCCCCTTCTTATATAGTGGTTGATGGTCGGTTTGGTGCCAAAAAATTAGCAAACCTACACAAACCAACCAAGCATGCCACCATGCAACCACCTACGATGGATGGGCCCGAGAGGAGCCAGTGGCAGTGTGACCATACCCCTCTAGTTGGCACCGAATCGGCCCAGCTTCGTTGGGCTATCTTCTGTGATATCTTGGACTTGGTCCATGGTGGTATTCTGCGAAGATAAGGTGATTTGGTTGGATTTTTGCCTTGTTCTCCATTCCTTCAGGCCTAGATTCTACTAGTAAGTGGGCTATCTCCCCTTGGGCTCATGTCGGATGTATATTTTGCTAACTTTCTTGTACACTTTAGGCTCATTTTATGTGTAATCCCAACATGTCCTCTTGCAAACGAATAATCACCAAAACTCATGGAAATGATTAGTTATAAGTCCTAATTCTAAGCTTTGATGTTCATTTGGATGGATTTATATAAATATTGGCCATTAAAAGTGTGAGTTAAGGACCGCCAAAAACTCCCCCACACTTAGCCCTTTTCTCATCCTCGAGCAAAGTTAAGAACTAAGATGGGTCATCTCCTTGATATGATATCTGCATACAAATCATTCTAGGCATCACCTGCTTGTGCACTTTAAAGTGTCTACCACATTATCTGGGGTAATTGAATAATGGAACAACATGGATTCAAATCCCCTTGCATCAAGTAGCTTAGAAACTTGGGTTTTTCATTTGATTTTAAAAATGTAAACATAGCTTAACTCCTCTAATGATTCTCTCGGATTGCTCAATGTTTGTGTTTGGTTCCTCACCAAGGCATATCAAAGTGTTGCCTTCTTTCTTTCCTACATCTAAAAAGCTTATATGGTTCTTTGGGAAGGGAAAGATATGAAGGCATACTTACTTTGCATATTTTGTTGAGTCAAAGCTTGGATCCAAGGAGAAAGATGTCATACCCTTAGATCAAGAGATGCAAGTGCGTGGATAAAGTATTCCTAAATCTATACTATACTCCTCTTGTATGAGTGATCTCTCTCTAGCTTGGGACCTTCACGTGTCCCTATATTATTTTTCTTGAGCCTTCATTGTGCTCATTTTTTCTCAATACCTTGGAACCTTCATGTGTCCAAATATATATATATATATATATATACTTTTGCATAGCTCATGTCTCTTAAACCACATATTGAGAGAGATCACTATCTTGTAAAACATGGAGTATTTTCCTAATAAACATTTTTTGTCTACTCCCAATATAGGAGCAGAGTTTTGGGTGGATGGAGGCATGTTTTTAGTGTATTCCTAGTGTAGGAATAGCTTATGTATGTGGGTGTACGTGATCTTGATCTTAGGGGCATGATAACTTTCTCGACAAGGGTCAACAAGACTTGACAAAACTCAATGCAGAAACAAGTAGCAAATCTTTAGAGGTTTTAAGCTCTAATAACTAGATATGGCTTTTGTAGGAATTTAAATATCACTGAGGAGCATGCTATTAGAATTTTGATTTTGTAAAAATAAATCCCATGTTCTTTGCATAAGAGAGCAAAGTTCATTTTCATCCTACTATATCACATATTCCAATTACTTAGATAATGTGGGGTCCCTATGATGAGTTGTCCACAAGTTTAGGAATGTTAGCGATGAATAAAGAGTATACAAATTTAATCAAAGGATAGTACGAAGATTGAGTGTCAAAAGTTTAGCCTTTTTAATTTGTTTAGTTTTTAAACTTCAAAACTTAGGAGAGTTGAGGGTAGAGGTGCACAAACCAACATTGTAGATGAAGGAGTTTAGAAGAATCAGAGGTGGTTTGGCTAAACCAAAAGGTTCAGCCAATCCTTTGCTGAAGCTCTCTATCCTGTCCTTTTGCATGGTGTACCGTTCGCTGTTGTGCAACATGTTGGTGGGAGATCTTGATTGTGCGTTCGTTGTGCTTGAGAGATCTCCCCCACACTTATTTTGTACCCGCTTTATTCTTAACAAAGAAACAAAAACAAAAGAAATAGAAACAAACAAGGGTGATTCCTTCTAAAACCCTGGGGAGCCTAAAGCTTATTTATTATCATTATTATTAAATTATTATTATTTATTAATTTATTATGTTTTTTATTTGTTCAATCTCTTTTTTGTCATATATTTTTTTTCTCTCTATTTTTTTCTTGAGGAAGGCAGAGCTGACATCATTTTTTAATGACCTTTGGGGTGTATGGAATCTTGTAATGAGACTCTCTCCCTACACTTGGACTTTTGTGTAAAAGTCAAGTGTGTAGTGTCAGTGTCTTCTCTTGAGTATGTTCCATCACCAAAGGGCATCACGGCTTTTAGTTGATGTAGCTCTCATGTCATCGAGTATCGTATGCCCCTTGTTCTTCTCAATCCCAACCTGAAATGGTTAGCAACCAAAAATACCCGAAGGTGCATACTATCTTGACAACATGTTCCTGCTTTTTATTGTAAAGAAAAGTTCTTTTTCTTTTTCTTTTATAAATATATTATTGTTATATTTTTTATGATAATCCGGGTATCTCCTGACAGTGCTTAATTTATGGTCTTAAGCTTGACCGTGGGAACTTCATCTTGCAGCTAACAATGGTGGTTTAGTTCCCAACTTCACCACCAGGTATTTAACAATTATGTTGAAGCTGCAAGGTTAGTACCACAGTGCTACTATGGGATTTGTAGTACTTATGATAAACATAAGCATCCACAACCATCCTCTTAAAAAGTTTGTGAATGAGGATAAGAAGGAGGTTGGGATCCTCGTTGGATGTAGCACCCGGTTTTAAGAACAAAACCAGATATGCACCATATGTGAGCCTAGGAAGTCAAATCTCACATGTAGCTATAAATAAGGGTAATATCAAAAGACAATGCTCAATATATAACATACTTAGTATAAAGGATATAACCTTAGACAACAAACAGTGAAAAGACAACTCCTATCTTTGGGTGAAGACTCTAATTCCACAAGGACAACTGACTGGTTGATCACAAGCCTAACTCCTCCGGACTAGCAATCTGGTACCCATCCGGGATTTTTCTAAAGATTTAAAACATAAAGCAAGCGTAAGTACATGTCGTACTCAACAAATATAATATGGGGTTCATGAGGCTCAAAAGGCTGACACTGATTTAACTATGATTAGCTTTTAATGGTCAAAATTTTAGCATAGGAGTAACAACAAGTTTATCACAAGCCCATATAAATACATGATCAGGTAAACATGAATAATGAATAGCATAAACAATTAACCATTAAGGAGCATCTTTATCATCCATATCATTAGTGTTCATCATCTATTCCGTAAGGGTTCTAAGGCCGCTCATGACCATGAGCACGGCTGATATACTAGTTTTACAGTTTGTAGAGGTTGTACACTTTCACTGTGAGTTGTGATTTACCCTTTCGTCCGAGGTGATCAGCCTCTTGACCCACTACCAAGGAAGGTCAGTAGGGTTCACTATGAAGCCTTTCAAAGGTTCATCTAACAAGTTAGGGCCATTAGATTCACTCGACAAACAGATGTAGGAACCTCGTGTCGAATGGCACAATTCCATCATGGCTATACACATAAGAGTAGAGGTTGTCCTATACCTGATTCATCAAGCCATTCTTACACCAATAAAGGTAACCACTAACAAGCTAGAAAAGGTCCTCATACTAAGTTAAAGCCAGATCCATGTAGCCCTCACAGCTATACTGTAAGTCTCGGATGATCACTTATAGATAAGTCCTTAGGGAGAGGAATCTAGAGCACCAGAAAAATAGCCCAACGCTCTAGCACCCTTGTTCCATGTTGCTAAAAAGCTTCTTTTAGTATTTATTGCATAATCCATTAGTCAAGTTACAAGCTCATGGTCTTTAATTGAGTACTAGCATCATACTACCCAATGTAATACCCCATAGGTAACAAGGCACAAGGTAACAAAGTACTAGGAAATCCTTAGTGGTAGTCAAGGTAGACACATGCAGTATGAATTAAATGATTAAGGGTGTATAGGACAACAAGGAAGATCCCATGCTATACTTGCCTTAAACTCATATCCTTCTTCTATTGAATTATAACCTCCAAAGGACTTCTTCTGGATCACCCACTTCTTTTATATCACCAACGCAAAGCTTACCGACTGGACATGATTATAAAGCACCACACAAGCATCCATGTAATCATACACAAAGCAAACAATAGAACTAAATTAGAATAGTACACCAAACATAATAAACAGCAAGTAAAAATGTTTTAAAGATGTTCTAGATGTCGCTACGAACACATAGACACAGGAAGCACGCTAACCAGAACTACGGTTGTAAAGAAATGACTAGAGAATTTTATATTATAAAAGAAAAGATAAGACTATATTCTTGATTTATGTTAATTAGGAAAAACTATGTGAGTAGCATTAATTTAGATTAAACAAATCATATTTATACTTAAAAACTAAGTTGAAGCTAATCATATTTTATTTATAAATATTTTGATATCATTTATGTCAATTCAACTTTAACTTGCAAATACAAACTGACATGTGAGAACATCTAATCAAATTTGATATGTGTGTTTAGACTAAACATATTATAATTTAGAAACATAGTTATGTTAGCAACTAGTCATATTAAAACTTATTTGCAAAAGAGCATTGTATATAATATAATTATGTTGCTTTTATTTATAAAAACTAGTTGCATGCATATTAATCAAATTCATATTTAAGCATATATATAAAAGTCACTTGACATGAAAAATGATGACACTAGCATGTAGATCACATCGATACGAATCTAACGCAATTGGAACGACTCAAAACGGACTTAAAACAAATATACGACGACGATATTACAAACTCGTGGTAATTTCGTAATTACCTCATCTTCATCCTTTGACCTCCTATATAGCCACCACACGGCCATGGCAACAACAACTACATAGGGGTGGGCTCGACTTGTTGCACGAAGGAGAGGATGGCCGAGCTAGGCAACGCGGCGGCGACGACGACGGCGAGAGAAAGAGGAGAAAAATCTAATTTATTACACGAGGGATTTTTTCAAACTAGGGGCTCCTCTTTTGGTAGTTTTAGTGTGCTTTGCCCAAGGGGTTGGTACATATTTATAGGGAGAAAAACTCCCCACATCTACATCAACTAGCAATATGGTACTAATTGATGTTGGACCCTCCATATTTACTAATGGGCCTAAATAATCATTAAAGCCTATTAGTAAATAAATGCATGGGCCTTTAGGATTTATTAGGATTATTGCACATGGGCTTTGAGCATTGGAAAAACAAGAGATTTATTATTTTCGTAATTAATTCGTTTCGTGGATAAAATAATTCTAGAAAAGTCTAGAATTATTATTTAAGCCGCAAAAAATACTCTGAAATCTCTAAAAATTTAGGGAAAATTCCTAGAGACATTATGGAACAAGAGGAACCCAAATAAAGTATTTGGATCCCATGATAAGATAATTTGAAGCATCTAAAAATTAAATTTTGCTCATAGACAAGTAGGAACAAGTTCTAGAAAAAGCTGGAAAATTTCCTAAGAAATTTGTAGAGATTGATTGATGGACGAGGAACTGAAAGGAGTGATTTGCGTTACAAAGAAAAGAATTTAGGAAGCTTCCAATGAAAGCTTGAGTCGAGAAATAAAGAATTTGATTGTAGAAAAAGGTAAAGGCGTGCCGGAGAAGGAAAATTGATCTACTAATGCATTTTAAAGACTTTGCTCACTCTCAACACACAAAGAAGCAACAAGCAAATATCACATCATCCAAAAGCCCATCAAAATTAGAAAACTTTGAAAATTCATATTTTTTCTATAACTAAATTTGTGCAAGCTCAAACTAAACTTGGTAAATTTTATCTAAATATTAAAATAATTCATTTTATTTAGTGTTTTCTATGCACAACCCAAAATCAGAAATTTTGGGGTGTGACATTGGAGCACGTGGTTTTTAGCAAATCAAACTCTAGAGATTCCAAAAGTGAGCATGAAACATGAGGGATCTCAAATGAGAAGCTTTCATGTTCGCCTGTGGAATTCGTGTCCTTAGTCTCTAGAGTTGATGATGTAGGGTTGTCCATGGCATAAAAGTTTTCTTGTAGGATTGATGTTGAATCTCGACTACTATCGAGAACAACGTTCGATGGCCAAAGGGAGAAGGTTTGGGTTTGTGTGAGGGTGATGGTATACGTTCTATTTCATAAGCAAGCTTAGGTGAAACGAACAGAGACACAAACTTCTCCTCCTCGAATGGGTCATGGGTAAGATGCTACTTCACCATTGGACTTATTGGGCAAGAGGTATGAGTGGCAAAAGCAGTTTTTCCCACATTTTTGTCAAGGCCCCCATGGGATGATTTTTCTTGGATAAGATTTTCCAAAGGGTAGCCTATGAGAAGATCAAAATCAAGGATGGCATAGATATGGAAGTCTATGAAAACCTTGATTTTGTCAATTATGACTAGCAGTCCCTTGCGATCCCACAACACTCGAAAAATAGTCTCAAAGGACTTTTGAAGAGCTTGTTGGTTGAGACTAGCGGTATTTTGCCCAAAAGTGCTTCTACAAGGAATTCAGACATGATATTAGTCTCAACCATGGGGTTGTGCAGGGCTTCTATGGTGGTTCCCCTTAATGAACAAGTTATGGCCGTGGAAGGTGAAAGAATCCAAATTGCTTTGGAAGAATTTTTTACTTCCATTAGCCATTCCTTTGGTGGTTCTACTTTAGGGAAACCTTCCCTTATGTTCTTTTTGTACCATGATAACTTCGAGGTATTGCCATAATCCTTGAATTCGATGGAGAACTCTGAAGGATGAACTACTCATTCCTTCGGTGTTCATGGTTCGAGTGAGGGCTCATGAGTCTAACCTAAGGATGGCATGTGCTTGGTTTCGACTAATGAGGACTTTTCCACACTCGACATGACTTTTTCCTAGAGGGGTTTGGTTCTTATGTTGGAAGAAGTGTGTATGGCTATGAAATGCTCAAGGAATTCTACTTGTTTCATCATAGTTTTGTGTGTAAAACAACCTCTGGCGGTCATGTCTAGGCATAGGTCAGCATCAATGTCAAGACCCAAACAAAAGAGACGCAAAATCACGCCATCGGATAATGACAAGTCTGGGCGGGCATGCATTAGCGTTGAAAACTGAGCCTAGGCTGCACCTATAGTCTCCTTCTCGCACTACTCGAAATTGAAGATTGCCCTTGGTAGAGAACCGATATGGGACATGGGAAAAAATTCAAGACAAAACTTGTCTTTAAGTTCATCCCAGTCCCCATTTGTACTTTCTACAACAAATGTGTACCATTGTTTCACCTTCCCTGTGAGAGAGAAAGGAAACAATTTCCACCTTAGAGTTTCTTTTGTCATGCTCGAGATGCTCAGGCATGAACATATTTTTTCAAATTCTAGTAGGTGATGGCAGGGGTTTTTGTTATCATGCCCTAAGAAGGGTTGTGCCCGAACCATAGCTTTTAAACTAGGGTGGAGTTCACTACCAAATGAAAGGTTTGATTTTGAAGGTGGCTTCGAGAACTCCCCCTTTGAAGCAGCAGGGTTTGCAAAGGACGATGGCTTCATGATAAAAAAAGATAAAAGATAACTATTTTTGTTTTTATAAAAGAAAGGATACAGATACGAGGATGAACTAGGTTCAAAGAAGATAGCAATCATTACCCGGCATTGGTGCCAGAAAGCTTGTTGGTGTTTCTTAACATTCATAAAGTTAATCCTCAAGCGAACAGAACTACCGTTGTCGCTTTCACCCGAAAGTATTCAGGGTATCGTATTTTTCACAGGGAATGGAGGTATTTCTTCTAGTTAATTCATCCAAGGACAACACAAGGATAGATAAAGAGGGTAGAGATGGATTTCTATGTGTAGCACCTGGTTTTAAGAACAAAACCAGATATGCACCATATGTGAGCCTAGAAAGTCAATTCTCACATAGCTACAAATAAAGGTAATATCAATAGACAATGCTTAAAATATAACGTACTTAGTATAAAGAATATAACCTTAGAAAGCAAATAGTGGAAAGACAACTCCGATCTTTGGGTGAAGACTCCAGTTCCATAGGGACAACTGGCTGGTTGATCACAAGCCTAATTCCTCCAAACTCTAGCAATCTAGTACCCATCTGGGATTTTTTCAAAGATATCCAAAAAAATAAAGAAAGCATAAGTACATGTCATACTCAACAAATATATTATGGGGTTCATGAGGCTCAAAAGGCTGACACTGGTTTAACTATGATTAGCTTTTAATGAGTCATGATTTTAGTAACTAAGTAGCAACAAGTTTATCATAAGCCTATATAAACACATGATCAAGTAAACATGAATAATGAATAGCATAAACAATTAACCAGTAACGAGCATCTTTATCATCAGTATCATCAGTGTTCATCATCTATTCCGTAAGGGTTCCAAGGCCACTTGTGACCATGAGCATGGCTGATATACCAGTTTTACACTCTGCAGAGGTTGTACACTTTCACTGTGAGTCGTGATTTACCCTTTTGCCCAAGGTGATCAGCATCTTGACCCACTACCAAGGAAGATGGGCAGGGTTCACTATAAAGCCTTTCAAACGTTCATCTAATAAGTTAGGGCCATTAGATTCACTTGGCAAGCAGATATAGAACCCCCCTTCCCGATGGCACAATGATGCGCAGCCTATACACAAGGGGATAGAGACCGCACTATACCCGATTCGACAAGACATTCTTACACCAATAAAGGTAACCACTAACAAGCTAGAAAGGTCCTCATACTGAGCTAAAGCTAGAGCCAAATAGCCCTCATAGTTGTACTGTAAGTCCCGGATGATCACTTATAGATAAGTCCTTGGGCAGAGGAATCTAGAACACCATAAAAATAGCCCAATGCCCTAGCCCCCTTGATTCCATATTGCTAAAAAGCATCTTTTAATGTTTATTGCATATTCCATTAGTCAAGTTACAAGATCATGGTTGTAGTTGAGCATTAGCATCATACTACCCAATGCAATACCCCATAGGAATCAAGGCACAAGGTACAAAGTGCTAGGAAATCCTTAGAGGTAGTCAAGGTAGACACATACAGTATGAATTAAATGATTCAAGGTGTATAGGACAACAAGGAATATCCCATGCTATGCTTGCCTTAAAATTGGATCCTTCTTCAAGTCCAAAACTTCAAAGATCTGCTTCTTGATTCACCACGTAAAGCTCACCAACTGGACAAAATCGTAAAGCACCACACAAGCATCCATGCAATCATACATGAAGCAAACAATAGATCTAAATTAGAATAGTACACCAAACATAAATAAAGATGAAAAGTTTGTAAAACGAACCTACGTCTTGCTACAATCACACAGACGCGAAAAGCACCCTAATCGGAGCTACGGTGAAAAAGATACATCTACCGATAGATTTGCTTTATACGTGGAAAAGAAAACTATAGGCTTCATTTATTTTAACTATATAAATTCATATATATAAGATATTTTATAAATAATACAAATTGAATTAAGTCAATTTTAGATTTGAATTATAAAACTAAAGTAAAACAAATCATATTTTATTTATAAAATCCAGTTGCATAATTGTTAATTAGGATATGATTTAAACCATGAAATTTCAGAAATAGTAATATGGCAAACATTGTTACTAACGCATAGATCTCATTGTAATGAATATAGCGCAACTTGAACGGGTCAATTCAGAGCTAAAACGTAGAAGATATGAATTAAACAAGATTTTCTTTAATAAAATAATAGATTAAATCTAACCTCAAATTTTAAAAGTTGAAAACATATCTAACAGTAGTATGAACATGTAGATTATGAAAGTATGAACCTAACACAATCTGAACGGATCAAATTAGAGTTAAAACAAAAAAGTTATGGCCTAAACAAATCTAGTGGCAAAACTGTAAATAGTTGAAAACGTATTTTCAATCTAACCGAAACAAAGTATGCTTTCAAAAGAAGAAAATGAAATCGGGAAGGGCGCTAGGGACTGTGGGTTCTATTATTGAAAAGTGCAGGGACACTTTAGCAAAATCGGCTGGCGAATGGGTATGGGAAATCTTGGGCTGTTGGATTAGGAATGGACGGCTAAGATGAGAATACGGGGAGGGAGAAAAAATGCCAGCGTCGGAACAGTAAGGGCGACGCGGTTGCTGCCATATGCCGGCAATGGAGCATGTCGGCGAGACTCAGAACACGGCCTACGGTTCAAGGTTTTAAATGGGAAAGGCACAGGGTGAAAGAGGAGGTTGAGGCGAGCTCACCTAGGGGGATTTTAGCGGCGCGAAGCAAGTGGAGGTGTCCCCGGTGGCGTCGAGCTTCACATGGCGAGATCCAGGCGATGGCGCTACGACTCGGTATGGGTGGTAGCTAGCGCTCTTGGGTTTGGGGAAAGCGGCACGATTGCTTGGCTTTTATGAGGCAAGGCGGCGTGGCGCACAAGACAACGAATCATGAAACGGCATGAGCACGGACTCACCGATAGCGGAGTCCGTCTCGGGTATGAGTGGAAGGATGGGGACAGAGCTAATAGGGATGGCCTACCTATCTGTGAGTGTAGGAGCAGGACTAGCTTGTCGAGCAGAGAGGAGAGAAGGGAGCGGCGGGCGACGCTGGGCCGGTGGTGGAAGTAGGCCTGCAGGGCAACGCTGCTGGGCCATGTGGAGAAGGAAGAAAGATGGGTCGTGGCAAGAGAGGGAGAAGCAGGCTAGGGCAGCCGGCCAGAGCGTGAGCTGGGCCGACCGGAAGGGAGCGGAGTAGGCCTTTGGGCCGAATCCAAAAGGGAGGAAATTTCCCTTTTCTATTTCATTTTCAAAACCAACTCAAATGTAAACAAATCAAATTTGAATAGGATTTCAAATACACTTTTCAATTCAAACATAAATGAGAAATTTTGGTAAGTTTTCAAAAATAAATTTTACAACTTTTTAAATCCTTTTATTTTCAAATTTCCTTTTCTTTTATTTCAAAGTAAATTTTAATTTCATTTGCAAAAGCAATTTTAACCATTTTAAATTTTCACTTAAAACCACTCAACCAAATAAATAAAATGCAAGGGCATGTATGCTCAAACATGTTGCTACCTTATGATGAATTTTAATTTAATGAAAAAAATTTATTTTCCTATGTTTTCATGAGCACAAAAATTCAAAATTACCTCAATTTACACCTATTTCAAAAGGAGCAAATTTTAGGGTGTTACAATTCTACCCCCCCCCCCTTAAGATGAATCTCATCCCTGAGATTCAGGAAGATGTCAGCGAGGAGATAGGGATACTATGTCTTTGGATTCTTCTTTCCTTCCTCGTGTATTTCCATTGTCTTGATAATGATCCCACTTTACTTTGCATACCTGTTAATCTTACTCCAAGTAACTTACCAAACTGATTCCAAAATTCTAATAGATACTCCAAACAATACTCGGGTAACTCCAATCACTAGGCCACCTTTTCTATAATACCAATTCTCTTTCTTAAAATATCCACCTTCCAACGAAACCTGACAAATCTCTTAGTCAGAAAGAAATTCTACTACCAATCTTTAAAACATTAATGATTTCTGGTTAAGTTCCTCAAACTTGGAACGCAATTCTTAGTCAATGTGTCACCCGAACCTTCTTAGCACAGCTCTCCATTGCTAAGGGCATTGGCTGTGACTTCTACTTCTCTAGGTGATAGCACTTTTCCAGGTCATAATAAATATCATTCCAACAAGGATATCACAAGCTCAAGACCATCTTAGTGAAGATGTCCTGTAGATTCTTGTGATCCACCTAGATGTCACTTTTACGCCCCAGAGGATAGTACTTTCAAGCTCCATAATGGATAACTCCAGATGCATGTTAGGCAGTTCAACTCACGCTTCCTTAATCGACTTAATGAACAAGCCACTACCTTTCCTCTCGTATAAGGACACATCCCACACCTTGATAAGGTGCATCATTGTAGATATGAAGCTCTCGTTCGGATCTGGCATAGCTAATACATAGGTTTTACTTCAACCTCTTCTTGGACTCCTTTCAATACTTAGCTGAGGTCTCTTGATCCCAACTAACTTAAAAGCTTCTCCGATAGCTTTACCAATATCTCGAGGATCTCAGATAACTTCCCTTGAACCAAAACTCACTTTCTAACTTGGTAAATCATTGAGATGTTCTGCGTCTCCATTGAATCAACTGTAGATGTTCAATATCTCCTTCCTACGTCATCCATACCAACCTATCCTAGGTATGTTGAAGATTAAACTCCCAATTGATAATAGCTCGAAGAGAAGGTCAATTCTTGATGAATACATCAGTTACTTGTAGATGACCCAACAAATTTATCCATCTGCGCTGGATGATGATCTCTCATCCAGAGGCATAACCTATACTTCCAAGTGAAACTCCAGAACATATGAAACCTTCGTCCTACAACTTCTTTAGCTTGGCTACCCCCTTAAGAAAAGATAAAGTAGGGGACACAAGAAGGGTATCTTGCACCTTCTTATAGATGAGCTAACCAGTATCAAGATGTTCAGACATCTCAATGATACTCTTGTGTATGGGCAAGAACAAGAAACCTGAAATTCTTCGCGAGATGAAAAACAGCAGCGCAGTGAAACAGCTGTAACTCTCATTCTGTTAATCCAATGAAGTTGTAGCTTATATCGTTGGAAAGCTTATAAAATTATCCACAACTTCCTTATAGAACACTTTTCCTAATTCTACAGTTCACTTGTCAAAAACAGTGCACAACAGAAACTACTCCAGGTTTTAGACAGCACAGATGCATCGTCTTGTGATTTTCATAACTCCCAAACCATAATGGCTATAAGGGCGTTTCTTGCGGTCGGAGAAACATGTTGAAGTCTACTGTTGTCCAAAATTTTCTCATGATTTTTTATCATCTGAAATCAGAGATATAAGCCGAAGACTGCAGACTGCTCCGAAAAGACAGGATAGGGAAAATAGAAAAAAGCATAACCCATCTATCTATTGCACTGACCCTGCTACCTTAGGCCTATAAACTAAATGAAATTGTGGGAACACCCAACAAGATCATTGTAATCATTACAAAGATTCAAAACAATCATAAGCATAATGATAGTTTAACAAGCAATAAAAGTGCACATCTCAATCATTGACTCAACTTGTGATACTATCGTTTTTATTACATAAAGGGCACAAACTCCTATTCCTTAACTAAGGTTCTTGGGTAGTCTAGCATGACTTCTTCATTCGTCACTCTCACCGAATGCTTCTTTCGGGTTGGGTATCACTGACACTTTTTGGTGGCAGTCCGGTAGTGATCTAACTCTAACTATTTTCATGGTGTAATTGTTAATTCTTCTATGGGTAAGATTTAACATAATGTCCTTCCTGCTAGCAATGATAACACTTTCTCTTAGCTGGATCCTTTGTGATGTCATACTCCACAGAATTGTTGCTTAGTGTGTTGTCAGCTTGCTGACTCTAAAGGTTCATGTTTGTTTGACTGAACCACTTTTTAGCTCGCTTGATCTTTCGGGGTTGAAACTCCTTGTAGGTGATCGTCCACCCATCTATATAGATGAAGAGAGAAGATTCAGAATAGAGACAAGGTTTTCACAATAGAACAGAGACCGAAGTGAGCATAACTTTTAGCAAATATCAAGGTTAGAGAGAAAGCAAGAATTAAGCGGAGATGAAAGCATGCTAAAATGTCCAATTCTATCTAGGCTTGCGTCCTACAGTCAGCATTGCTCCGATACAACTTTGTACCACCCGGTTTTAAGAACAAAACTAGATACGCACCATATGTGAGCCCAGGAAGTCAATTCTCACATATAGCTACAAATAAAGGTAATATCAATAGACAATGCTTAACATATAATGTATATAGTATAAAGAATATAACCTTTGATAGTAAACAGCAAAAAGACAACTCCGATCTTCGGGTGAAGACTCCAGTTCCACAGGGACAACTGACTGGTTGATCACAAGCCTAATTCCTCCAAACTCTAGCAATCTGGTACCCATTCGGGATTTTTCCAAAGATTTAAAAAAAATAAACCAAGCATAAGTACATGTCGTACTCAACAAATATATCATGGGGTTCATGAGGCTCAAAAGGCTAACACTAGTTTAACTGTGATTAGCTTTTAATGAGTCATGATTTTAGTAACTAAGTAGCAACAAGTTCATAATAAGCCCGTATAAACACATGATCAGGTAAACATGAATAATGAATAGCATAAACAATTAACCATTAACGAGCATCTTTATCATCAGTGTTCATCATCTATTCCGTAAGGGTTCTAAGGCCGCTCATGACCATGAGCACGGCTGATATACTAGTTTTACACTCTATAGAGGTTGCACACTTTCATTGTGAGTCGTGATTTACCCTTTTGCCTGAGGTGATCAGCTTCTTGACCCACTACCAAGGAAGATTGGTAGGGCTCACTATGAAGCCTTTCAAAGGTTCATCTAACAAGTTAGGTCCATTAGATTCACTCGGCAAACAGAGATAGAGCCCCCCTTCCTAATGGCACAATGACGTGTAGCCTATACACAAGGGGACAGAGACCGCACTATACCCGATTCGGCAAGCCATTCTTACGCCAATAAAGGTAACCACTAACAAGCTAGAAAGGTCCACATACTGAGCTAAAGCCAGAGCCAAATAGCCCTCACAGTTGTACTGTAAGTCCCGGATGATTACTTATAGATAAGTCCTTAGGGAGAGGAATCTAGAGCACCATAAAAATAGCCCAATGCTCTAGCCCCCTTGATTCCATGTTGCTAAAAAACATCTTTTAATGTTTATTGCATATTCCATTAGTCAAGTTACAAGATCATTGTTGTAGTTGAGCACTAGCATCATACTACCCAACGCAATACCCCATAGGAATCAAGGCACAATGTATAAAGTACTAGGAAATCCTTTGTGGTAGTCAAGATAGACACATGCAGTATGAATTAAATGATTAGAGGTGTATAGGACAACAAGGAAGATCCCATGCTATACTTGCCTTAAAATTAGATCCTTCTTCAAGTCCAAAACTTCAAAGATCTGCTTCTTGATTCACCACGTAAAGCTCACCGACTGGACAAAATCATAAAGCACCATACAAGCATCCATGCAATCATACACAAAGCAAACAATAGATCTAAATTAGAATAGTACACCAAACATAAAATCAAGATGAAAAGTTTGTAAAATAAACCTACGTCTCGCTACAATCACAAAGACGTGAAAAGCACTCTAATCGGAGCTACGGTTAAAAAGATACATCTATCGATAGATTTGTTTTAAACGTGGAAAAGAAAAGTATAGGCTTCATTTATTTTAACTATATAAATTCATATATATATAAGATATTTTATAAATAATATAAATTGAATTAAGTCAATTTTAGATTTGAATTATAAAACTAAAGTAAAACAAATCATATTTTTTTTATAAAATCCATTTGCATAATTGTTAATCAGGATATGATTTAAAATATGAAATTTCAGAAATAGTAATATGATAAACATTGTTACTAATGCATAGATCTCATTGTAATGAATCTAGCGCAACTTGAACGGTAGTATGAACATGTAGAAGATATGAATTAAACAAGATTTCCTTTAATAAAATAATAGATTAAATCTAACCTCAAATTTGAAAAGTTGAAAACATATCTAATAGTAGTATGAACATGTAGATTATGAAATTATGAACCTAACGCAATTTGAACGGACCAAATCGGGGTTAAAACAAAAAAGTTATGGCCTAAACAAATCTAGGGGCAAAACTGTAAATAGCTGAAAAGGTATTTTCAATCTAATAGAAATAAAGTATGCTTTCAAAAGAAGAAAACAAAATCAGGAAAGACGCTAGGGACCACGGGTTCTATTATTGAAAAGCGCAGGGACGCATTAGCAAAATCGGTTGGCGAAGGGGTACGGGAAATCTTGGATCGTTGGATCAGGAATAGACGGCTGAGATGAGAAGATGGGAAGGGAGAAAAGATGCTGGCGCTGGAACAGTACGGGCGACGCAATGGCTGCCATTGCCAGCGACAAAGCACATCGGTGAGACTCAGAACATGGCCTATGGTTCACGGTTTTCAACAGCAAAGGCACGGGGTGAAAGAGGAGGTTGAGGCGAGCTCACCTAGGGGGATTTCGGCGGCGTGAAGCAAGTGGAGGTGTCCCCGGTGGCGTTGAGCTTCACATGGCGAGATCTAGGCGACGGTGCTGCAACTCGGTATGGGTGGCGGCTAGCGCTCTCAGGTTCGGGGAAAGCATCGCGGGTGCTTGGCTTTTATGGGGCAAGGAAACATGGTGCGCAAGACAACGAATCATGAAACGGCACGAGCGTGGACTCACCGACGGTGAAGTCTGTCTCGGGTATGAGCAGAAGGACGAGGATGGAGCTTACTGGGATGGTCCACCTATCAGTGAGTGTAGGAGCGGGACCAGCTTGTTGGGTAGAGAGAAGAGAAGGGAGCGGCGGGCAACACTGGGCCGGTGGTGGAAGTAGGCCTGCAGCGCAATGCTGCTGGGTCACGCGGAGAAGGAAGAAAGACGGGTCGCAGCAAGAGATGGAGAAGCAGGCTAGGGTAGCCAGCCGGAGCGCGAGCTGGGCCGACCAGAAGGGAGCGGAGCAAGCCTTCGGGCCGAGTCCAAAAGGGAGGAAATTTTTCTTTTCAATTTTATTTTCAAAACCAACTCAAATGTAAACCAAATCAAATTTGAATAGGATTTCAAATACACTTTTCAATTCAAACATAAATGAGAAATTTTGGTAAGTTTTCAAAAATAAATTTTACAACTTTTTAAATCCTTTTATTTTCATGTTTCCTTTTCTTTTATTTCAAAGTTAATTTTAATTTCATTTGAAAAAGCAATTTTAACCATTTTAAATTTTCACTCAAAACCACTCAACCAAATAAATCAATTGCAAGGGCATGTATGGTCAAACATGTTGCTACCTTATGATGAATTTTAATTTAATGAAAATTTTTATTTTCCTATGTTTTCATGACCACAAAAAATTCAAAATTACCTCAATTTACACCTATTTCAAAAGGATCAAATTTTAGGATGTTACACTATGGCTCTGGGTCTAAGGATAGATAAGCTCTACTATTACTTGCTTACTTCGGGCACCGGCTTATACCTGGTCTACCAGGCACCTCTGGCGTATAGCTCTACACCATATCCGAACATGGGGGATTATGAAGGATGGATAGGGCTGTCACCACCTGCTGCCTACCCCTCAATCATGGGATACGAGGCAAACAAAGGTAGCCACTAGCCTAGACACTATGTCTATGCTATCGACTACTACTCTAGCGTGTTAATAAGGGTTATCCATCTTTATTAGGGTCTTTCTACTAGAGCATCTGCCATGGTGATGGACAATGATCCCGCAAACAAGTAAGAGCAAAGCTTAACTACTCAAAGACTTTATAACCAAAAGAATCATGAACACTTACTAAGATACCCGTTGAGGTACAAAACTCATGTTCGTCGAGGTACAAGCGGGGGAAGGTAACCGACAGGCCCGGCACTTATTCCCGAACTCTCCCTCACATCTCTCCCAACTAAGTTGCTAGAGCTAGCTAGGGCCTAAGCCCATGGAGTGGTGATGCTCTTGCTTTTTCTCTTGCTTGTGCTCTCTTGTGTGTTTTTTGGAGAGAGATTCACCCCCTTCTTATATAGTGGCTAATGGTCGGTTTAGCGCCAATAAATTAGGAAACCTACGCAAACTGACCAAGCATGCCACCATGCAACCACCTACAAAGGATGGGCCTAAGAGCAGCTAGTGGCAGTGCGGCCGCACCCTAGTTGGCGCTGAATCAGCCTAGCTTCATTGGGCTATCTTCTGTGATATCCTAGACTTGGCCCATGGTGGTATTCTACGAAGATAAGGTGATTTGGTTGGATTTTGGCCTTGTTCTCCATTCCTTTGGGCCTTGATTCTACTAGATTCTGTGGGCTATCTCCCCTTGGGCTCATGTCAAATGTATATTTTGTTAAGTTTCTTGTTCACTTTGGGCTCATTTTATGTGCAATCCCAACATGTCCTCCTGCAAACGAATAATCACAAAACTCGTGGAATTGATTTGTTATAAGTCCTAATTCTAAGTTTTGGTGTTCATTTGGATGGATTTATATAAATGTTGGTGGTTAAAAGTGTGAGTTAAGGACCGCCAACAATGTGCATGATTGGAGAGTTGAGTTTCTTCCTTGGTCTTCAAATCAAGCAATTGAAGAATGGAACATTTGTGAGTCAAGGCAAGTACATCAAAGCCATGCTCAAGAAATTTTAAATGGATGATGCCAAGGAAATTAGTACACCAATGGGAACAAATGGCAATTTGGATAGTGATGCAAGTGGCAACATGGTGGATCAAAAGTTGTATTGGTCTATGATTGGAAGCCTACTATATGTGACCGCATCACGACCGGATGTCATGTTTAGTGTGTGCATGTGTGCAAGATTTTAAGCCTCACCAAGAGAATGTCATTTGAAAGCTACAAAGAGAATATTGAGATACTTGAAGCATACATAAAATGTTGGTTTGTGGTATCCCAAAGGAGCAAAGTTTGAGCTAATTGGATATTCGAACTCCGATTATGCGGGATGCAAGGTTGAGAGAAAGAGCACATCGGGCACTTGTCAACTATTTGGTGAGATCACTTGTTTCTTGGTCATCAAAGAAGCAAAATAGTATTGCATTATCAACCGCCAAAGCCAAATACATATCCACTGGTAGTTGTTGTGCACAAATTCTTTGGATGAAGGCCACCTTAAATGACTTTGGAATCAAGTTCAAGAAAGTGCCATTGCTATGTGATAATGAGAGTGCAATCAAGCTAACCAACAATCTGGTTCAACATGCAAGAACAAAGCACATTAATGTCGGCCACTATTTCATAAGAGATCATCAACAAAAAGAGGATATTTCAATTGAGAGTGTGAGCACCGAAGATCAACTTGCTGACATTTTCACCAAGCCACTTGATGAGAAGAGGTTGTGCAAGCTAAGGAATGAGTTGAACATATTGGATTTCTCAAATATGTGTTAATGCACCCCCCACTTATATGACATGCCTCTCCTTCAAGCAAACAAGGTAAAATTGTTTGACATGGCATACATACATTGCTAAGGACATGCTTAGTGCATCTAGTCATTCCTATCATGTCTTAGAATCATTCATGAAAATCAAATGAATTTGATGCTTGTATGGTACCACTATTGCTTATGTGATTGACTTGAACTAGTGGTAGCATATGATATGTTTGTGGGCTTGTGAACCTAGTGTTTGATTTAGTTAATGAGCTAAAAAGGTTTAATTCAACATGGGCAAGATAACCCTTTTCTATGAGGTGTGAAGAAGCTTGTCCTTGGATCAAACTGAGTTAAATTTCTTTGGTAAATGATCTAGATTGAACCAAATTTGGGAAAATGATCCTCACTTTCACCCTAACCTATCTAAAATTGGAGCTCACCTTTTGTGGTCATTGTTGACAAAGGGGGAGAAGTAATTCACAAAGATAGGGGGAGAGAAACAAAGATAAGATAATCTTGACATAAAAGGAGAGAAATGACAAAGGAGGGGGATCAATTAAAATTTGAACACACAAGTAGGGGGAGAAAGCTCATAAACTTGAATGTTGCATTTGAATGTCCATTTGCATATGTATGCTTGCATGGCAACATTTTAAATTAAATAACCATGCTTGTGTGGTGTATGCTAGTTGTAGGATTGATTGATGAAATAAAAAACTAGCATGCATAGGATGATAGTTAGATGTGCCTTGCATTTGTTTTCACAAGTGGATCTAGAGCCTTGCTTATAATGTTGATCTCATGAGGTATCTACTGTTTATGTTTTGCAAGTGCTATCTAAATAAGATTGGTGCTAAGTATGGTATTATTGGTGCACTCCGATTGGTATCACACTTCAAAGGTCCATCTCTTACACCTTAGCATCATTTTGTAGACGTTACTCTCCCACACATCCAATCTATGAATATGTGCAAGCTTCTATCCAAACTCTTAGCATATATGTAGGGGGAGCTAATGCTACCAAGTTGGGTTCATGAAACTTATCCAAATCCTTTACGCTGGTAAAAATGCTTGGGCAAGCAACATGGATTAAAAATTATTTCAATTCATATCTTTATGAAAGGGTTGTCATCAATTACCAAAAAGGGGGAGATTCAAAGCTCTAGTTTGGTTTTGGATAATTGATGAAACCCTAGGTACTAACCTTTGGCTCTAAGTGAATATGAGATAGGTTAGTACACACCAAGTGGTGGAGCAAGATTTAGTCCAAGGAGGTGATGATGGACATGTGATGATGGTGATCAAGCTCTAAACCTAGAAAAGAAGAAAGAGAAAACAAAATGGACTCAAGGCAAAGGTACAATTGTTAGGAGCCATTTTGTTTTGGTGGTCAAGATACTTAGAGAGTGTGACCTTATTTAGGATAGATAGTCATACTATCAAGAGGGCAGAATCTTGGTCAAAATGGTTATCAAGTGCCACTAGGTGAAGTGATTCATGCATATGCATTAGGACCTAGTGTGCTAACCAATTAACCCTTACTACTACAGACTGACTTATCACTATCGCCACTTTCACTGTCGTAGCGATAGAAGCGATGGTGTGATACTTGCACCGTCAGTTGGAATGATAGCGAGGCCTCCTAGGACTAAAACCAGCAGTTCAGACTTCTACCACTGATGGGTTAATGATAGATGCAACAATGGTATTGGGGTTGCATTTCCTCCATCACATGAAAAGCCAAGCCGACTGGGATACGCATTTTCCCCGCCGACCCTAAAGTAGCGTTTGGTCAACCGGTGGTAAATTCAGCATAAGTGTTGAATTGCCTCAACTTCTAAGGGCATCAAATCACCATTACTTCCACCGCCTGAAGCCTAAGGGCCGCGTACCCACTGCTCTACATATACTTCAGGCCCAATGCCCTCTGAAACGACCCCTCTTGTTCATCTATTATCCCCTTCTCTTCCAATCTACAAAGAAAATATCGGACAACCCCATCAAGTTTCCAAGTAACCCGTCATCCAGTGAGGACGAATTGCCTTCCCACCACTCCTCCGAGGAGAACATCTCCTCCAATGATGGTATCTCTGATTATAGTCCTCCGTGGAGCTCCAAGAAGGAGGACCCAGAGGAGGAGGAAGAGGATGAGGACAAAGACGACACCGACGCTAACGCCAAAGACGACAACGATGACTCCGACGATGACTCCAATGACTCCGTCTTAGACTTCGTCTCACCTCCTCCCAAGCAAGCAAGGATTAAGTAGTTTATAGTTAGTATAAGTAGTTTAAATAGTTTAAGTTAGTTATTATGCTTTTGGATGAGTACAATTATATACTTGTCCAAATTGTATCTATATGTTAGATATATATAATCAATTAGTGAAAAAATCTATTCCCACAGATTTGATATCTTCAATGCCACCTTTTTTATATGCAATGCAAAGTGAGTTCTTTCCAATACTACTTCCAAATGCCAGTGCACAGATTTGATCTCTCGAAGAATGTTTTTTTAATTTTTCTGTATATTTGTGAATGAAAAGGGAAAAACTATCATGTACGGTTGCGGTTGTTTCTAGGAGCATCTAAAAGTAGTTTAACCACTGACAATCACCGTATTATAGCTTTGGATTAGCGTGGCAATGGTCAGGGACACTGTTTAACTTATCTTGTGTTGTTCGTTCTCGATGTTGATCAATCTAGACCGTCTGTTTGGCAACAAACCTTGAAGCGCTCGGACCATTCCCAACTCCCCTCGGGTCCTATCAGTGCCTTGGTGGTGGTTCAACCAGCTCAAAACCCCAATATGAATTAGTTCTCCCCACTAGTTGTTGCTTCATCTTCATTCTCCCTACCCATTGCTTCATCTTCATTTTGACCCATCACCTGTAGTTGCCCTCCCTTGAGCACCTTGCATTGTCGTCGTTGACAACACCCCATGAAGGTTAGATGGATTCGGTCACCCCCTATTTGCATTTGGTTCCAATTGGTTTTGGGATCGATATCAGTTTTGTTCATGTTTGGAATTTCTTCATTGCAACAGATGTCTTACTTCAGAAGAAGCCATTTCAATGCGAGCAACCTTGCTTTTTGGCAGCTAGGGGTGGCACCAGGATGCCTGATGATGTTGTTTGCTACTTGGGGATGGAGCATTCACCCAGACCGACTGTTGATTGTGGAAACCATTGTTTGTCACCTTCTTGGACCACAAAATTTGACAAGAATCGTTCAAGACCCTATTTGTGGAGAGATTTTTGTGCTTTGTAGGACTGGATAGGAAGTAGACATACTTTATAGATACAATGTGTCCATGGACGGAGATGTTGTCATCTTCGCTATGGTTCACTACCTCTGGCTTTTGGGACCGCATCAACCAATTGAGTACCTTAGCAACTGCCTACCCATCCAACATTAAGTCTTAGAATTTGTGAAACTTTTATGTTAATGAAGTTTATATGTACTGATGAAACATCTGCATTAATATGTATGAGTACTACATAATCGTTGAACTATTACTTCGGTTGAACTATTAATTGAATCAGTTGGTCTTGATTGTGGTCCATGTATACACCTCTATGTAAGCACAGAGGATCCAAAACATGCCTTCTTCTATAGGCAGATAGTACCCTAAACTGGTGGTGACACAACATTTCATCTTGGTGGGAGTGTGAGGGTTTTGAAGGATGTTTTGGTGCCTTGGTAGGAGGCAAAAGCGTAGACAAAAGACCTATGCCGACCTCTTCACTCAGAGTGTGCAACAATTTGAACCCTGACTCCTCCATGGCTGCATCTAGCGCCAACTTCTCCCAGTGGCCGGCACCATCCTAGGTCATTGTTGTGAGAAGAACACCAGCTTCTAGCAGAGGAGGATACAATGGGAGGGGGCCACCCATCCCATGCCGTGTCGAGAACCACCCCTACGCATACCAGCCACCACTTTTGTGTTGCTGTGGCTTGAAGACACCTCGGTGGATTTCGTGGAGTGAAGGAAACTCAGGACGTCAGTACCATAGATGCTGTAGGGCAAATAATGTAACTCGATTTCTTTCTTGTTCATTATGTTTTCGCAATGCAAATGCTGAAATCCCACTGTACTTATGGTAATTTGGTTTTTTTGTAGCCCGACTTAAATTGCGGGTTCTTTAAGTGGCATGATCCCCCATATGGAAAATTTCTGAGGACTTTGATTTTGGATTTACATAACAAGATTTGGGAGCTGAAGAAGGAGGCCAATGTTACAACAAATGAAGAACATCTGTAGGAGGAGGAAGAGATTATGTCACAGATTGAAGAAATGGCCAGAGTTCCAACAAAGATGATGGAAGATTTTGTACCTTTGAGAAAGAAATGTGCTTCCTGTTCTTCTTTCACCTATTTTATACTTACCTTAGTTCTTGGCATGTTCATTAGCAAGTTGCTTAGTTCACTATAGTAGATTCAAGTATCAATTTATTATGTATCTAACTAAAATCTATCACTTTTGTACAACTATTGTTAAACTAAATGCAAAGCGATTATCTAGGTGTTCAATTTATTAAAATATAACTGCTAGTACATCCAATTGATGTGTCGGACTGAAATCTATTACTATTGTACAACTATTGTTGAACAAAATGCAAGGTGATTAACTAGGTGTTCAATTTATTGAACTGTAAATAATAGTAGATCCAAGTATCAATTGATGTATTGGAGACATCCTACTTCCCTAGACACTAGGCCCTGGTATAGAGGCAACCAATTTATTGAACTATATATACACTCCTATGGTCCTACCATACCTTCCTCATATCCATTCCCCACTCTGCTCCCTTGCTTTGCTTCACCCTGCTAGCGTTAGATGAAAAGCAGCCTCTTGCATGCTCACTGCTCCTTCACATCCAACCTTGCCGGCACACAAATCTTCAGCACGCCCGCTCCTTCACCTCCAGCCTTACCGGCACACAAATCTTCAGCACGCCATTCCTGCTTCTCTGCTCCATCTAGATCTAAGGTAACTGCACTGGATCTGCTCCTTCACTAGATTCTGTATTCCTTTGTATTGCTCTCCCGTGCTCTCTGCTCCTTCACCTCCAACCTAGCTATAGTAATTTTGTTGGATCTGTAGATGAAAATGCATCTTCTTGTTCTGGAGTTTGTGGCCTTGTATATCCGTGGAGTGCAGCTTGTGAGTCTTATTGTCCTCAGTATTGGTTCACCAAATCAATGCTTTGTGAATAAAGTCGATGAGCTAAATGAAAGTGTTCCAATGGAAGTGGACAGGGTTGTAGTGGTCAAGGCTCGGGATGACATGGAGATTGACAATGATCTCATGGAGGTCGACAATGATCTGTAGAATATTATGGAGATTCACAACGATCCCATGGAGGTCGACTAGGATCTACATCGAGAATGATTAATTATGCAACCAATGATGTACATATGAAGGCCTTTTAACTTTTGCATAGTGTTGGCCTAATTAGTATCTGCATTTTAGCTTTCGGCATGCTTGTTAGCTTGGTAGTGTCCACCTACTTATTTAGTATGAATGTATAGAACTCAAGTTGGATTCCTTTCAATCCAAGAGTACTGGCATTGTGCTTTCCTTATGTTTTCTAAGTGCATGTTTTGGCCTTCGCCTCAATGTAAATATGTGTGCCTTATTATTCATCATCGAATTCAAGTTGGCTTCCTTTCAATCTGAGTTCTGGAATTGTGCTTTTCATAGTTTTCTAAGTGCGGGATTGTGTGCCTTAGTGTTCATCACCATATCATATGGAGGTCTCTTAGTGGTAATAGGACCTAGCCACTGGTGATGGTACTATGCATTCACCGCTGCTTAGTTGCCAAATTTCCAATCCCGCATTTGAACCCTCCCGCGCGGAACTGATGAAAGTTTGATTCCCGCATACCGTAAAAGTTACGCAGAGAGCAAGCAACCTACTCCAACATCCCCCTAACCCCCTAACCCCCCTACACCCCCACCCCACCATCGCCATCCCTCCCCCACACACATAGCTTTTATTTTCCTCAATACTGTTGTTCGTCATCTCTGCTCCTACTCATCAGCACTGCTCAGCCCTTGCTCCATGCCGGTGCACACCACCGGATTGCCCGCATAGATCCACCGGTGAATGAGCTGCTGCTATCACCGGCATTGCCACTCATGCTCACCGCCACCAGATCCAAAGGCAAGTGTAATAAGGCCTTCCTTGCATCGCCATCCCTTCTCCTCAAAACTCATCTGATGCAATTCCACAACAAGGTGGCCTCATCTCTTTGGCTAGTGGTGTCCGTCTAGATGAAGGAGGCCCCCAACATGAGGAATGCAGAGGACAGCCTCTTAGACGATGTGCTTGTCGACATCTTTCGCTACCTCCCCACCCGGTCCTTGTGTTGCTACAAGTGTGTCTATCGCTCCTAGAGGCGCGTCATCTCCGACTCCTATCAACGTAAGAAGCTTTCATAGACTATCGTCCGCTTTTGTAGATCAAGAGGGCGTTTCCATATGAATAGGCCTTACTATGTTCCTTATGTTCCCTTATTCATGGAGTCTTTAGCTGAGCGGTAAAGATGCATTTTCTGCATTTCGTCGTCATGATAGTCTTTGTTTAGGTGGGGGCTTCTTTTCATTCTATGTATAGGCCAATTTTGGCTTGTTAACTAAAGGAATGGTATGTTCAATATTATTAATTTTGCTGCTTTGTTCAGGTTGTGAATTAGAGATGAATAAGAGGGGTTCCATGGTGCATTGGCCACCAATCCGAAGGATGCACTAATTATATTCATTTTGCCTTGCAAGGAGTGCCACATAGAAGGAGCATAGCTACATCATTTTGTTAGTTAAGTCTATATAGATCAGTACCTTTAGTATGCTCTATGTACCGCTTGTGTTAGGGCATCAGTTGAGAAAGATGTTATGCTAGCGTCCATTGTTATTGTAAAAAGTACTCTTGTTTCTGAACATGATTTATGGATGTAATGATTATATATCTGTATGCTTTGTGTTCATGAAGTTATTAATGGCCCAGCTAAATTAGTAACTATTGTGAAACTGGATGAAATTCTATCACTGTCGCTATACGTATGATACGGCAGGGATCAAAAGTATATCACCGCCGAATCCTTTAGTAACCTAACACCAACTAGATGATCATCAAAGGCAAATCATGGTGCAAGACGATGGTGACCATGACCTTTGTACTGGCGGATCATACGGTGAAGCGACGGTGGTGTTAACCTCTACACAGGCGTCTCGATCGTCGAACTAACAATGAACCCACACTACTGACACTTAGGTCAAAGTACAAGGCAGCGGTGCTGGTGACCACTACATAGGCGGTTGATGTGCGCACATGATGGTTTTGATAGCATCAACATAGTTGGATCATTTGCCAATATGGCGGTGTTAGTGTACATCCACAGTTGAGTTGTGCTCCAATGCGACTAAAGTAAGGACCTAATCACGGATGGATCATAAGCCAATTGTCGGTGTTACTATACACCGCAGTCGGTCCCAGATGGCGATGGTGAATTCTATGACCATCAATGTCTATAGCTTACTGCCGAGGCCAAAATTGGACTGCGATGTGGGTTACGACATGATTGTGAAAGGTGCGAGTGTAGTAGTGCCTTGAAAATGCTTGTGAAAATGCTAACACACGTGCACTATAGTGAGACACTTTATGGTCAGCAATATAGAAGCAAGGATGTTGAGAAAGGAGTTGAAAATGCTGGTCATGGGGTGACCGGACGCGCCCGATATTGGAACCGAATGCGTCCGGTATTCAGCCTAGGTGTGAACAGCTAAGGCAGGGGTGACCGAACTCTAGGGTGTGTCTGATCGGTAGAGACCGGACACATCTAGTCTGCCCTAGAACCTCTCGGTGTGGTTTTTGACCTTGACCGGACTCTAAGTGGATCAAGTAACATGACACTGAGCGTCATGTCTAGTCAAAGGAGGTAGAGCGTGTGGCTTTATGCGACCTAATGCTAGGTGCATCTGGTCAAGAGGATCGGACATGTTCGATTGGTCAGTACGTAGACAACCCAGTGAAGGGGTATAACGGTTCTATCTTTTAGGGGGGGCTCTATAAATAGAGCTTGGTCATGTTTGGCTCACTCTCTTGGTCATTATTACTTGTTATAGCATCTTTGAGCTAAGCAAACACCCTCCCACTGATCTCCTTGCTTGATAGGGCAAATCAAAGTGAGATTGAGTGGTTCCAAATGCATTTACTTGAGTGATTGCATCTAGTGGCACTTGGGGATCGATTTGCTATGGTTTTCTTGTTACTCTTGGCGTTTACCGATGCCTAGACAGCTTGGACCAATGGAGGAGAGTTGGCAAGAGTTGGTGATTGTTCTTAGCCACCTCTCAGTGATTGTGAGGGGTTCTTGTGCCTTCCCCGGTGGAGTGCCAAAGGCAACTCTAGTGGATTGCACGTAGCTTGTGGATCCCCATCTTGTGTTGGCTGTGTAGCACCTAGTTGTGGATTAGGCATGTGATGCCTACTAGCGCCTGAACCTCCAAGTGGGTGAATCGCTACAACGGGGATGTAGCTTGCCCGCAAGCAAGTGGATCTCACAGGAAAAAAACATTATGTCATCTTGTCTCCAGGATATTCATTGTGATTAGAGAGTAGTGACTTAGCCTTTGTGTGATAACTCTCACTACCTCTCTTGCACTTACTTTCATATACTTGTTTAGTCAAGCCCTTTAGTGTAGCTAGTTTTGAGAGCTTGTTAGTTTGGTTAATGAGGCTCTTTAGTTAGTCTTTGAGAGCTCACTAACTCAGAGAGTAGTGACTTAGCCTTTGTGTGATATAGTGATCATAGCAACTAGAATTGTGGATAGGTGGCTAGCATTTTTAGTAGGCTAGCGCAACAATCGCTTTGCCACTTAGTTATCTAACCACATGGCTTAAGTGTTGCTGTAGAAATTTTTATAGGCTATTCACCCCCCTCTAGCCATTTAGGACCTTTTAGCGAGGCCACGTACCACGTGTGCCACATCAGGGTCTGCATGAATGGTGAAAGGGTCGCAGCCATGATGCCACCCATGTTCATGAGGCACACAGACACATCTAATGGCTGCATGGTGGATGCGGGCTCCCGACTCACATGGGTGCCCTAGAAGGCATTGGTCCATGTCCAGGCAGCTGTGTTGTAGCACCTACAGCACTAGGCGCAGAGCATGTGTAGTGGAACGGCTCAATCCTCTGTGTTTGCCACTCATGCCCACGTTCGCTAGCCCGCTCGCATCTGCTCCACCACGCTACCGCTCATGCCCCATCCGCATGTCCGCACGTTCGCTCATGCTCGCCCATAGGTCATCGCCATCCACTAGCGCTCGGGAGTGGTAGCGCTAGAGAGGCCAGCGCCGGCAGGCCCACCTGACCTACCTAGCCGCCTGGCAAGCCTATTAAAAGGTCCTAATATGGCTAGAGGGGGTGGTGAATAGTCTATTTAAAAACTCTACAAAGCACTAGAGCAATTGATTAGCACAACAAACGGCGTAATGCAATTTTACTCTAGATCTATAAGGGTTGCAAGCCACCTATCCCAATAATTCTAGTTGCTATGATCACTAGGCACACATAAGAGCTAAGTCACTACTCACAAAGCTAGTGTGCTCTCAAAGATTAACTAAAGAGCTATACTAACCAAACTATCAAGCTCTCAAAGACTAACTATTGGCGATGCTTAACTCACAATTCTACCACCATCATTTAAAACAAAATGAACAAATATGAAAACCAAAACATAGAAATAGGGTTTTTAACTAACATTCTCCATGAGTTTTGGTACATATATGTTTTGCAGGGAAACAAGTGAAAACACACTAAAATACGCAACTGAGAAGGCGCATTCAAGCAAAACACAAGTAAAGCCCATCCAAACTACAAATCTAGGCCAACCACCGGTGTTCCAGGCCCAGCCAGAAACCCACCAGAGCAAGGTGGTGGCAAGTGGGCTATCCTAGGGTGTGGCCGTACCCTAGGTATGGTCGCACCATGCCTAGCTCCGCTCGGCCCCACCATGTGTAGGCGGTGCATTCAATGCCCTAAGAGGTTGGTCACATGGGTGCTTTCCTAAAATACCTCACCAAACCAATCTCTTCAAGCTATAAAAGGAGGCCACCTCTCACATTCAAATATGATCATACACTAGAAGAAGAAGAAGGGCTACAAACATTTTCATTAGCCTCTTAGCTAGACTAGTTAGGGAGTGAGTGAGGAAGAGTTGGAGGAATCCCAAAGTAACGTCTACCTATACTTCTTGTACTCAGTGAGCCTTGTACATTGGGTGGACAGAGTGCCAGACTTGTCGGCTCCCTCTACACTTGTACCTCTACGATCATCTGACTACTTGGAGTAAGAACTTTGTGTTCAACTTTGGTATTGAATTCTTAAGAAAGTTATCTTTGTTCACTACTTATTTGCGGGTTTGTTATTTGTCCTCGCGGCGGGTGCTCTAGTAGAGGACTCCTGATAAAGACAGAAGTTCCTAGCCAATGCTAGAGTAGTAACCGATAGCGTAGACATGGTGTTTAAGCTAAAAGTTGCCTTCATTTGTCTCGTTCCCCACAGTTGAGGGGTAGGCGGCAAGTGGTGTTAGCCCTATCCGTCCTTTGTAATCTCCCACATTCGGGTTTGGCATAGAGCTATAGGCCGGGCTCAGTTAGCACACTAAGTGCTACCTGGTGCCAGAAGTAAGTTTGTAGTAATAAGGTTATCTTTACTTAGGAATTCTGCCCTTAGGAGAACCTCACTACCTATGTCATCCTTCTTCTTGTTCTTTGGGAGAACTATCCAAGAGACTACTTACACATCTATTCCTTTGGGAAAATACGATACCCTGAATACTTCTGGGTGAAGTGCTACAACAGTGTATCCGTGAGCTTGCGGATTCCCTCTGCTTATGCTAAGAAACACCAATAAGCATTTCTAGTGCCGTTGTTGGGGAACGGTTGTTGTTTTAGTGTCCCAACCTAGTTCACCCGTGTATCCTTTATTTTTACCTTTCTTTTCTTTTTACTCTTTTCCAATGGAGCAACCAACCATTCAAAACCTTTTTGCTCCCAAGGGTGAGTTTGTTGAACCACCACAGTCACCAAAGCCAATCATAGCTTCTTGGGGCTAGATTATGAAAACCCCTACCACCACCTAAGGGAGTTTAAGCAGCTCTGTGCTTGCTTGACCATTTCAGGCATGTCACAAGAAACACTTCAGTGGAAATTGTTTCCTTTCTCACTTGATGAGAGGGCAAAACAATGTTACGCCCACAACGTAGGGAAGGTAGCTGGCAATTGGGAAGAATTGAGGAACAAATTTTGTCTCGCATTCTTCCCGATATCCCAAATCACTACCCTATGACAAGAGATCCTCAACTTCTGACAAAAAGAGAAGGAAACCATAGGTGCAGCCTAGGACTATTTTCCAATCCTAACAAGGTATGGCCCAGACTTGTCTATTCCAGCCATGTGCTATTACAACATTTTTGGCTAGGTCATAGCAAGAAGTCTGCCCTATAGCTTGATATTACTGTCAGAGGTTCTTTTACTCATAAAACCACGGTGAAAGGAGAAGCTCTCCTAGACCGCATTCTAGAGAACACTCCCCCGCTAGAACCCCTCCATGTAGAGCCCGAGCCTAGCCACGAGGAAGTCTCTTTGGCTGAGGCCAAACCCATAACACCTCTAGAGAGGCCCTCGCTCGAACTAGAAGATCCGAAGGAAGTTTTCTAGCCTTCGGACCTTCTGTATTTCGAGGATGACTTTTTCGAAGATTTTGGAAACACTTCGAAGTACTCATGCCAAAAGAGACCACCAATTCTTGTCACTCTTTTGGACCCGCTGGACAAGGAATTCTTAAGGAAACCATCAAGGAATTGACAACTATCATGAGCAGTGAATGGGTTGAAGAAGTAGAGCGTTCTTCTGAAGAAATTCAGATTCGCACTCCATCTTTACCTATTCAATGTAGAATTTATGGAACTTGGGTAGAAGTCCTTTATAGTCCCACCATAGAAGCAAACCCCATGTCTGCATCTTTTGTACTCACCCACTTGGGTGATGAATTCCTTGCTCCTACTATCAAATCCTTCAGAAATGACCCAAGATCCAATCTTGAAGGATGTCAAATTCTCCACAGTATAACAGTATAGCACAACACTTCCGAAGCCACTCTCGATTTTCATGTCTTAGAAATTCAAGATTTCGATGTTATGATAGGGCATCCCCTAGAAAAACTTTTTATAGAACCACCATCATCAAGGGATTTGAACGTAAAGTTGGGGAGAGACACTTTTTCTATTCCTATCACTTGAGCTAAAAAACTCAGTGGCAGAATCTCTCCTTGATCCAAAATCGCCCAAGGAAGTCATGTTGGTCTTGCCTTTGATTTTCCTGAATCGTCCTTAGAAAAGGACGCAAAACTCTTCATAGAAGAAGAGGACGACTTAGGAGAAACCATTGATCTTCCTCAAGAGGAAGCACCGGCATGACCTTTGGTTGAGCTAAAACCCGTGCTCGCTGGCCTACATTACACTTTCCTGAATGGCGACAAAGAAACACCTATAACCATAAGCGACAAGCTTACTGATGAGGAGACAACCAAACTCATCACCATCTTAGAGAAACATAGGCCAGTCTTCGGGTATTCTTCGCAAGATCTTAAGGGGATTAGCCCAACTCTTTGTACCCATCGCATTCCAATCGATCCTTCGAGTACACCATCTTGAAAGCCTCAGCGTAGGCTCAATAATGCGATGCGGGAAGTCATGAAGAAGGAAGTCCTCAAACTTCTTCACGCTAGGATAATTTATCCCATACCACATAGTGACTGGGTTAGTCCCATCCAAGTGGTTCAAAAGAAAGGAGGAATGACGGTCGTTGAAAACAATAAAAATGAGTTAATTCCACAACGAACCGTCACGGGGTGAAGAATGTGTATTGATTACCAGAAACTCAATGCAGCAACAAAGAAAGACCACTTCCCACTACCTTTCATTGATGAAATGATAGAGCGATTGGGGAAGCACTCTTTCTTTTGTTTCCTTGATGGGTATTTGGGGTATCATCAGATTCCCATCCACCCTGATGATCAAAGTAAGATGACTTTTACATGCCTATATGGAACATACGCTTATCACAGAATGTCGTTCGGGTTGTGTAATGCACCCGCTTCATTTCAATGGTGCATGATGTCTATTTTCTTAGACATGATAGAAGAAATCATAGAGGTTTTCATGGATGACTTTTCAATCTATAGCAAAACCTTTGACCACTATCTGGAGAATCTAGACAAAGTCTTACAAAGATGCCAAGAAAAGGACCTGGTACTTAACTGGGAAAAGTGTCACTTCATGGTCCGCGAGGGCATCGTTCTTGGACATCTTGTGTTCGAGAGGCGGATTGAGGTAGATAAGTCTAAGATCGAGGTTATCGAGCAACTACCACCCCCCATGAATGTAAAGGGAATCCGCAGCTTCCTAGGCCATGCAGGGTTATATAGGCGGTTTATCAAAGATTTTTAACAAATCGCTAGACCCCTCACAAACCTATTAGCTAAAGATGCACCTTTTGAGTTCACAGATCAGTGTTTAAATGCTTTACACACTCTCAGCGCCAACCATCCAACCACCTGATTGGTCGCTACCCTTTGAGATCATGTGTGATGCTAGTGACTATGTTGTTGGTGCGGTCCTTGGCCAAACCAAAGATAAGAAGCATCATGCAATCACATATGCTAGCAAAACGCTGATAGGAGCACAGCTTAACTATGCTACCACTGAAAAAAAGCTTCTTGCAGTCATTTTTGCTATTGATAAATTCAGATCTTACTTAGTTGGAGTAAAAGTTATCGTTTACATTGATCATGCTGCATTAAAATATTTGCTCAATAAGAAAGATGCAAAACCTAGATTAATAAGATGGATTCTTCTACTCCAAGAATTTGACCTTGAAATAAAAGACAAAAAGGGAGTAGAGAATACCGTTATAGATCATTTGTCGTGCATGCAAGTCACTAACATGTAGGAACTGCCAATTAATGACTTCCTACACGATGACATGCTACTCAAGGTTATGGACTCTAACCCATGGTATGCAAACATCGAGAACTTCATGGTTGCAGGCTATGTACCATCGGGTGAAAATAAGAGTTAATTACAAATTGAAAGTAGGCGTCACCTTTGGGATGATCCGTATCTGTACCAGGTATGTTCGGATGGCCTACTAAGGCGGTGTGTGCCAACGGCAGAGGGGATACAAATCATTGAAAGATGCCATACAACACTGTACAGAGGCCAATATAGAGTATTCTGCAAACGAGCCAAAATCTAGCAGTGTAGGTTCTTCTGGACAACGATGTACGAGGAAACCAAGTGATGAGGACATCACTCCTTCGGATGTACCTGTTGATCTTCCAACCATCATGCAAGGTCCAATGACCTGAGCTCGAATGCGCCAACTCAATTTAGAGGTGAGCTCGTTCTTAAGCGATTATTTTTATACTTTTGAGAATAGACTACTACCTAATGATGTTATCTTGCTTAGGAACATTAGAGAGAGTCATGAAGGACTTAGAGGATGTGGTGGAGGTGAAGATGACCAGCAAGGACGTCCAACAGGAACCAGAGGCCCTGTCCAACATGATTTCAAGTCTGCCTTGGCCTCTAGGACCAGTCTGCCTTAAACTGGTCACCCAGGACACATCCGGACTCTGTTTTTGATGATCCACATATGGATGGAAAGATAATTTGATAAGGAAGCCAATCCAAGTGGTTTCATGTCAAAATATGTTCGGAATCAATAGGAATCGTGGTCACAATTTAGCATCCATAATCAGCCAGGGTGCTACGACACCGTCTTTTGGTCCGTTGGACCATGTATCGAGTTTGGGCCCATTAGGGGCGCGCCCAGGGGTCTTGCATGACCCTAGAGTCTTCATAAACAGCCGTCGCCCCTCCATTAGGGTTTGGGTTTTGCTTAGATTATTCTGTCAAGAATAGTTTCGCCGTTCATCGGTTTGTGAGACCCCAACTTCGTGAGATCAATCATTCATCTGTAATTTGGTTGTGTTCTTTCTTGTTCTTGCTTGTGTTCTTCGTTGCGTAGGTAGGGATTAGCCTTCTTGGTGAGGTCAACCTGGTCTATGACTTGGTTGATAACCAGAGGAGCTGTGGTGCTAAGATTGCAGGGTTCGATCTTTTGATCTGACGTCGAATCGATGTGTCATTCTCCGCCACAATGATAGTTACCTCTACCTGACGGAAGATCAGGATCCCCATTTCCATTAAGTGGTAATCAGAGCTAAGGTATACCGTCAGGTTCACATTTATCACCTAGTTTTGAGTGCTTCGCTTTTGTCCCATAGTCCAGTGCCATATTTTTTCCCTGTCCTAGAACCTTCCGTGCCATAGCCTTTGCATATTTTGATGTCAGAGTCCGTCGTGTTGAGTTTGTGTCCTGGTCAAGGTCTTGTTGCTGATTAGGTCATGTTAGAGTCCAGTTCGTGTGTTTTCCCCCATCGTTTCCATCAAATCTTTACTGTTGTGACCAATTTTGCGCACATTGTTCCTGTTTTGTCCTCTAATTCGGAGCCAATTCTTAAAACTGGTCTAGTTTTCGCATACGAACTCCGATTTCGACGTTCCATATATCAAAATCGATCAGAAATTTTTTTGGATCCGTCCATCCCCAGCAAAGCCGAGGTTGGAAAATTTTAAATTGGTTAAAAAGTGGTCACAAGATCCTCTTTTCGTGGTCACAAGGTTTTTGTCGATTTTGAGCAAGTTTTCTAAAAATTCCACAGGCCACATCTTTCACTCGTTTAAGCTCATATTTTTTGTGGTTACTTATTTTGTGCTCCTAAGTGAAGAAAAAATATCAAAAAAATAAAATAAAAAGTCAAAATTTCCCAAAAAAACAACGACAGCCCAAAAAATAGAAAAAAGAGAGGGGCAAAAGAGGAACAATATCTAGAGGAGCACATAGAGAAGACCAAAGTGAGCTGTGTTAGCGTGTGCTGTCTGGTTCCTTGTTTGTGTTGCTATTTCCATCCACCATACTTGTTTTTCACACACATGTCTCCTTGCTATCCACCATACTTGCTTGTTTGTTACACACCTGGTACTTGTAGCATTTTAGACCAGCAACGAGAACAAATACTTTGGACTATAATTTAGCATTACTTTCTGTTACTAACTTGTGTGCTATATATACATATTACTCTTTGTTTGCCTTCCAAGCTCCACAAATTCTTCAGATCAGTACAGAAAAAAGGCTTTGCAATCTTGGTACCACTGCCTCACAGGTATCACAAACCAGCCACCGGTTGTACCGCCCACTACTTGTGTTGGTAAGAACTTTGTAAGAGCTTGGTAAGATGCTTCCACTTGCTGTGAAAAGTGACACCACTGCAACCACGTAGTCATTTGGTAGGGATAACTTTCACCGTTTGCTCCTGTTTTTGTGTTTATAATGGCAGGAGGTGATCAGACTGGAGATAACAATCCTAAGGGTTTCAGCGAGTGTGTCAGCCAAGAGCAACTACAAGCTGTTGTAGAGGATGCCCAAAAAAGGATGAATGAGGCCATCAGGAAGGCCATCACTGATGCACTCATTGAACTCAACATTGGCAACAGCATGGAGAGATTGGACAAACGAATTTCCATGCTAATCGACAAGGTTACTAAGTTGGAAACATTGATGGCGGTCAACAACATTGATGTCTCTAGCAGCAACATTGATGGTCTCTTGCCAGAAGACACGGTGCATGATGCCGTTAGGAACATAGATCAAGCAGTCTTCTAACAAGCAAGATTACGATGACATCTTCGCCGCAACACGATAGGTATGGGTGGTGTCCACCACCATCAAGGTAATAATCACCGTGTACCTGATGATCCTTATGCTAAGATTAAGTTCACAATACCATCTTTTTTGGGTCATTATGATGCTGAGGGATATCTTGATTGGGAGATGATAGTAGAACAAAAGTTTAGTGCCCACCTTGTGCCTGAGCATCATAGAGTTCGACAAGCTACTAGTGAGTTTAAGGATTTTGCTATTATTTGGTGGAATGGGCTAGCTACACAGGATGCTTTACCTGGTACGTGGGAAGAACTTAAGGTAGCTATGTGTGATCGCTTTGTTCCTCCTTCTTATCATAGAGATTTGCGTAAGAAATTGATGCGATTAGAACAAGGAGATAAATCTATACATGATTACTATGGTGAGCTCCAAAAGGGATTGATGCGTTGTAGTGTTATGGAGGGGAATGAAGATGCCATCTGTCGTTTTTATTCGGGTTTGAGGCGTGAGATTTAGGACATTGTTGATTATAAAGAATTTAACACTGTCAACCAGTTGTTTCAGTTTGCTATGCTTGTAGAAAAGGAATTGCAGGGGCGTGAACAGTAGAGCAAGAGCAAGGTCAGCACCACATACATGCCATGCTCGGCACCATCTTCGGGGCTGACCAAGCCAACCACTTTTTGGGCGTCTCCACCAGTGAGCTAGTGACCAACAGCCTCTGGAGTTTCTGCTACACCTAAGGCACCTCCCACATGACCTTCAGATTCAGGTAAAAATTCTTTTTAGGTGCCTACCAAGAGTGCCTCATCTGTTGCATCGACGGGACGCACTTTGAGCATTCAGTGCCACTGCTGCCATGGCATTGGCCATGTGCAGAAGGACAGCCCAAGTCAGCAGGCATATATTACTACAGAGGATGGTTACATCAGCACCTCTGACATTGAGGATGAAGAAGACCAAGATGCAGATGAGGAGGATGGCAAAGTCCTTGGTGACAAGGCCACAGCGTCCTATAGGAGCATCATTGTACAACGGGTGCTCAGCTCACAAGTCCAGCAACCTGAGAAGCTACAACGCCATAACTTGTTCTAGATTTTCTTCATCATCAGCAACCGTCGAGCACGTGTCATTATTGATGGAGGTAGCTGCAACAATTTGGTGAGTTCTGATTTGGTCAAGAAGCTTGGCTTGACCACACGCCCACACCCACGTTCATACCATATTCAGTGGCTAAATGATTCTAGTAAAGTAAAGGTAACACAAACTTGTAGAGTTTCATTTTCCATTGGTTCTTATGTTGATTCTATTGATTGTGATGTGGTACCTATGCAAGCTTGTTCACTTTTATTGGGTCATCCTAGGGAACATGATAATGATGCTACACACCATGGTAGAAGTAATAAATACACTTTTGTGCATAAAGGAAAGAAAATTACTTTGGTACCTTTGACACCTGCTCAAATTGTACAAGCTGATAGAGAATGCACTGCTAGTTTGAATGATGTTCAATCTGAAAATCAGCAAGTTGCTAATTCTATTTTCCCACCTAAAAAGGATAAGTCTACATCTATTTCTAAGGCTAAGGGAATTAAATTGAAGGGTAGTGTTATGCTTGCAACAAAATGTGACTTTGCTGAAATTTCTGATGATGATATTTGCTATGCTTTGGTATGCAAACGAACTATGTTTTCACTTGATGATATTGTTAGCTCGGTGCCTCCTACTGTCACTAACCTTTTGTAGGACTATGAGGACATTTTTCCAGCTGAGATACCCCCAGGGCTGCCACCTATGAGAGGAATAGAGCATCAAATTGATTTGATTCTGCGAGCAACCTTGCCCAACCGTGCTGCCTATCGAACCAATCCCGAGGAGACTAAGGAAATTCAGCGGCAAGTCCAAGACCTTTTGGACCGTGGGTATGTATATGAAAGCCTTAGTCCTTGTGCCATTCCTGTACATTTGGTTCCTAAGAAAGATGGAACTTGGCGTATGTGTGTTGATTGTAGAGCCATCAATAATATTACTATTCGGTATCGTCATCCTATTCCTAGGCTAGACGACATGCTTGATGAGTTGTGTGGTTCTATAATTTTCACTAAGATTGACTTGCGAAGTGGCTACCACCAGATTAGAATGAAACTTGGAGATGAATGGAAAACTACGTTTAAAACCAAATTTGGGTTGTATGAGTGGTTAGTTATGCCTTTTGGTTTGACAAATGCACCTAGCACTTTCATGCGCTTAATGAATGAGGTTTTAAGAGCTTTTATTGGTTATTTTGTGGTAGTTTACTTTGATGATATATTAATTTATAGCAAGTCTTTTGATGAACATATGGATCACTTATGTGTTGTTTTTAATGCTTTATGAGATGCACGTTTATTTGGTAACCTTGAGAAGTGCATCTTTTGCACGGATCGAGTTTCTTTTCTTGGCTATGTTGTAACTCCATAGGGAATTAAGGTGGATGAGATGAAAATTGAAGCCATAAAGAGCTGGCTGGTTCCCCAAACCGTCACATAGGTGAGGAGTTTTCTTGGTCTTGCAGGATTCTACCGCCGCTTCATCAAAGATTTCAGCACCATTGCTGCCCCATTGCATGAGTTGACGAAGAAAGGGGTGGTGTTTCATTGGGGAAAGGCACATGAGGAGTCCTTTGACACTTTGAAGGACAAGCTTACACACGCACCATTGCTGCAACTTCCAAACTTTGGTAAGACTTTTGAGCTAGAATGTGACGCTAGTGGAGTTGGCATTGGAGGTGTTTTGATGCAAGATGGTAAACCCATTGCTTACTTTAGTGAAAAATTGCATGGCCCTGTTCTTAATTATTCCACGTATGATAAGGAATTGTATGCACTTGTTCATTCTTTAGAGACATGGCGTCATTATTTGTGGCCTAAAGAATTTGTTATTTATTCTGATCATGAATCGCTTAAGTATCTTCGTTCTCAAAATAATCTAAATCGTAGGCATGCTAAATGGGTTGAATTTATTGAATCTTTTCCTTATATTATCAAACACAAGAAAGGGAAGGATAATATGATTACTGATGCTTTGTCTAGAAGATATACATTGCTGTCCCAACTTGATTGTTGGATTTTTTGTCTTCAATCAATAAAAGAACAATATGTGCTTGATCCTGATTTTAAGGATGTGTTTCTTAATTATAGAGAGGGACATGCATGGAATAAGTTTATGATCAATGATGGGTTTTTGTTTAGAGCTAACCGCATATGCATTCCAGTTGGTTCTGTTCGTCTTTTGTTGTTGCAGGAGGCATATGGAGGCGGATTCATGGGACATTTTGGTGCTAAGAAGATGGAGGAGGTGCTGTCCACACGCTTCTTTTGGCCAAGGATGAGGCGAGATGTAGAGCGGTATGTGGCTCGGTGTGCCACATGTCAAAAAGCTAAGTCGCAGTTGAACCCACATGGTTTGTATATGCCGCTTCATGTTCCTTCTGCTCCTTGGGCTGATATATCTATGGATTTTGTGTTGGGTTTGCCAAGGACTAAGAGGGGGAGGGATAGTATTTTTATGGTGGTTGATCGTTTTTCTAAGATGGCATATTTTATTCCTTGTCATAAGAGCGACGATGATGTTCATATTGCTAACCTTTTCTTTCAAGAAATCGTTTGCTTGCATGGTATGCCTTCTACTATTGTTTCAGATCGCAACGCAAAATTCTTGAGTCATTTTTGGCGCACATTGTGGAATAAATTGGGGACCAAGCTGTTGGTTTCTACAACATGTCATCCCCAAACTGATGGGCAAACTAAGGTTGTGAATTGAACATTGTCCACCATGTTGAGAGCAATTTTGAAGCGCAATTTGAAGATGTGGGAAGAGTGTTTGCCGCATGTGGAGTTTGCATATAACAGGGCGGAACATTCCACCACCAAGGTAAGTCCTTTTCAGGTAGTGTATGGTTTTAACCCCCGTGCTCCTATTGATCTTTTGCCTTTACCTACCATTGAGAGAATACATAGTGATGCTAGAGAGCATGCTGATTTTATTTGTAAGTTGCACGAAACAACTAAAGCAAATATTGAAAGAATGAATGAAAAGTATAGAATTGCTGGTAGTAAAGGTAGAAAAGAGATTAAACTTGAACCGGGTGATTTGGTTTGGTTACATTTGAGAAAAGATAGATTTCCTGAGCTGCGTAAGTCTAAATTAATGCCAAGAGCAGCTAGTCCTTATAAGATAATTGAGAAAATAAATGATAATACCTACAAACTTGAGTTGCCACCTGAGTTCGGGGTTAGTCCCACTTTTAACATTGCAGATTTGAAACCTTATTTGACAGAAGAAGATGAGCTTGAGTCGAGGATGACTCCATTTTAAGAGGGGGTGGATGATGAGGACATCACTCCTTTGGATGTACCTGTTGATCCTCCAACCGTCATGCAAGGTCCAATGGCCCGGGCTTAAATGCGTCAACTCAATTTAGAGGTGAGATCGTTCTTAAGCAATTCTTTTTATACTTTTGAGAATAGACTACTACCTAATGATGTTATCTTGCTTAGGAACATTGGAGAGGGTCATGAAGGACTTAGAGGACATGGTGGAGGCAAAGATGACTAGCAAGGATGTCCAACGGGAACCAGAGGCCAGGTCCAATATGATTTCGAGTCTGCCTCGGCCTCGAGGACCAGTCTGCCTTAAACTGGTCACCCAGGATGCATCCGGACTCCGTTTTCAATGATCCACATATGGATGGAAAGCTAATTTGATAAGGAATCCAATTCAAGTGGTTTCATGTCAAAATCTATTCGAAATTAACAAGAATTATGGTCACAAGTTAGCATCCAGAATCTACCAGGGTGCTGCAACACCATCTTTTGGTCCGTTGGACCATGTATCGAGTTTGGGCCCATTAGGGGCGTGTCCAGGGGTCTTGCACAACCCTAGAGTCTTCATAAATAGCCGCCGCCCCTCCATTAGGGTTTGGGTTTTGCTTAGATTATTCTATCAAGAACAGTTTTGCCGTTCATCAGTTTGTGAGACCCCAACTTCATGAGATCAATCATTCATCTGCAATTTGATTGTGGTCTTTCTTGTTCTTGCTTGTGTTCTTCGTTGTGTAGGCAAGGATTAGCCTTCTTGGCGAGGTTAACCTGGTCTATGACTTGGTTGATAACCAGAGGAGCTATGGTGCTAAGATTGCAGGGTTCGATCTTTCGATCTGAAGCCGGATCGGTGTGTCATTCTCTACCACAATGATAGTTACCTCTACCTAACGGAAGATCGGGATCCCCATTTCCATTACCAAGGAATTCATCCGAAGGTGTCAGAAGTGTCAATTTCAAGGAAGCATCAACGGTCGCAATGCAATGCCCCTACACTACAACCTTCAAATAGAAATATTTGATGTGTAGGGCATAGACATCATAGGGTTGTTCCAAAAGTCCCAAGATTGCGAACACATCCTTGTCATTGTTGACTATGTGTCAAAATGGGTGGAAGCATTGCCTTGCCGAGCTACTAACATCAGGCATGCAAGGAAGATGTTCCATGAAGTGATTTTCCCTCGCTTTGGAACACCAAGGATGGTGATAAGCGACGGGGGATCTCATTTCATCGACAAGACATTTAGAGCATTCTAGAAGAGCTTGGGATGAAGCACAACATCGCCACCCCATATCATCCTCAAACCAACGGTCAGGCCAAAACTTCAAACAAATAGATCAAAAATATCCTATAGAAAATGGTCAATGAGATGGGGAAAGGTTGGAAGAACAAGCTTGCGGATGCACTCTGGGCATACAGGATGGCTTATAAAACCCCATTGGCATGTCACTATTCTAGCTGGTTTATGGAAGGAGCTGCCACTTGCCAGTTGAGGTTGAGCATCGAGCTCACTAGGCAATCAAAAGCTACAACATGGATTTCAAGCTAGCCGGCAAAAATAGACAAAAACAAATAGCCGAGCTAGAAGAATGGAGAGAGAAGGCATACCACAGTGCCAAGCTATATAATGAAAGAACCAAATGATGGCATGATCACCGAATCAAGCTCAAGGGATTCAAGCAAGGAGATAAGGTCGTGCCCTTCAATTCAAAAGTCAAGTTATTCGGTGAAGAAAAATTGCGTAGCAAGTGGAAAGGACCGTACAATGTCATCAACATGACGGTAACATTTTCAAAGTCAATGCTCAATGTTTGCAAATTTTCCTTAAGCCTTCTCACAATAATGACTTTAACTAAGAAATTGATAGAATAGATTTAATTGCTTTTGATAAATTCGTTCAAAACCTATGAAAATTTAAGAATAATACTAACATATTCTTTCATTTACTTAAAATATAAAAATATTATTTAATCTTCCTAAGCAAGTTATCATGGCTAAATGACATTTTTGCTCTCACTAAGACAACCCATGATTCTTGCTTAATTTTGTTTGATTCTTGCTGATCACATGAATATTCACTCTTAATTACAAAATCATGTGAAATTTTGCAACTTGAATATTCTTGATTCAACTTGATCATATGAATATCCTGCTCTATAACGCTGTGATACTGTTGAATAAGAATCTAACACCAACATCCCTAGAATCCCCATGCATGCATGTGCACCTAGACACAAACTCAGGCTAGGAGGAGCTAGGGGTGCGAGCGCACAACTCATGGCTCCGCTTGCCCCCAATCTTCGTGCACATCCTTCTAATCCTCTATGTATCATGGCTATGGTGGTGCTTCGATTCTTTCCTTCATGGTAGAGGCCTGAGCTCCTATATAAACCTGCCAAGACTCTCTCTTCTCTTCACACCAAGCTCCAAAGCTTCCTCTCTCCCTCCACAAAGCATTCTAAGCTCAAGATGGCCAGCCATGCTCTCACCTTGTACAAAGGTTCCTGCTCCACCTACAATCTTGATGGAATTCCGGTGTCCATTGATCTTATACCCAAGAGCTCATTCGTGAGGGAGGAAGCGAAGGTGATCTTGGAGGCACCTCTCACTATCATGCCACCACCAAGCTACGCCACAAGCGGTGGAACTAGCTTGAAGACCACAGCGCATTCCAAGGTGCCCCTTGGTGGCGCTAAGGAGAAAAAGGTGCCCTCAACAAGGCCAACTACCAGGCTCAAGAGGAAGGTGTCCAAAGCTAGCGAACCAAATAAACAATCTCTTGTAATGCCTTCGGGCAACTTAGTCTCTCGCGCTAGCTCGTCCATGCATACCGCTAGGCCTAGTCTTTCCTACATCGTGGTAGGCATGCACAAACTAGATGGGGAATATGGGAAAGCGCTCATGCATAAGCCCGCTAAGGAGCCGGCGGAATCCTTGAGTGAACCTCTTAGGTTCAAAAGGATGGTGAAACCTCCTATTAGAAGGTAGCCCGCTGGATTCTTTAGTGATAGTAATGATGAGAAGCCACCCAAAGATCCTACACTTGCCTTGCTTAGTGCTAGCAATAGAAGCTTGCGTGAAAGTCCTATTAGAAGGCCAATGATCGTCTCACCGAGAGTCTTTTGAAAATCAAAGACCTCGGTGATGAGATCAATGAGCTTCGCCATGGCTTTGGAGAAAAGGTTGCTAGGTTGGCAAAGGCAGTGGGAGTAGCACATGCTCTAGATCAACCCTTCTAGGCTGCTCCTGCCACAATAATCAGGCGCATTTTTATCATTTCAAGTTTTACATTCTAATCATTTTTTATTTCCATCATGTAGTGCACCTATCCTTTGGATAATTGAATAAAGATATTATTAGAAATATTTGTGCACTTGTTTTCATATTTTCTTTTGTTGCCAAAATAAAACAGGTAAGAGAACAAGTGTGGGCGAGGCACCACACTCACCTCTGACTCATTGCACAAAAGATGGTCAAATTCAAACTCAGTTTGTGCAACTCTCACTCCCTCACTCCATATTTAATAAAAGCTTAAAATTGAATAAGATTTTAAAATAAACTAAAAAGAAATGCTCCATCTCCATGTCTTCCTATGATTAAAAAGTTTGCATACTTTTTATTTCTTGCTAATATTCCTAAAAACTTGTGAACACTTATCATAGGGAACCCATTTTATCTAAGTAATTGGTGAATGAGATATAGTAGGATGACATGAAGCTTGCTCATTCTTGCAAAGTACATGGGAATTATTTTACAAAACAAAAATTTAACATAGCATGTTCTTTGAATGCCATTCAAATACCTACCAATGCCATATATGCTCATTCATGACAAAACCTTCTACATATGCCTCTTACTTTGTGTTGAGTTTGGTCAAGTTGTGTGACCCCTGTTGAGAGATGTTTCACGCTCTCAAGATCAAAACTCACATACACACCACAAATAACCAGCTATTCCTACACTAGGAATACGCTAAAACATGTTTCCATCACTAGCAAAATAAATACTCCATGCTATAAAATATGATCTCACTAGCATATTTCCAGAAAGAGACAAAAAGGCTATGCAAAAAGTTTTGAGAAAAAAGGACACATGAAGGTCCCAGAAGCATTTAAAAAAATGATGAGCACATGAAGGCTCATAAGAAAAATAAGCTAGCCATATCTTGAAATAAAAAGCTAGAGATCATATCAAACAAAGGAGTGTAGTTCCATCAAATTCCACACACTTGCATAGTTTTGATCTAAGAGTATGATGCTTCTCTCTGGTAGGTCCGGTATTTGACTTTACAACATGTGGAAGGTAAGTGTGCCTCAAAATTTTTCATCCCTACCCAAAAGCTCCATATAAGCTCTTAGAAGTAGGATGATCAAAGAGAAGACAAACTTGCAAAATATGCCTTGGTGAGGAACCACTTACAAATCTGAGTGATTTGAGAGAATCATTCAAGGAACAAAAACTATCTTTATGTTTTCAAAAATCATAAAAACCCAAGTTTTATTGTAGGGATAGAATGAGAAGATTTGAATCCAAGCTGATCCATTTTTCAATCACTAAAGATATTTTGGTAGACACTTGGAAGTTCATAGGTTCTGGTCAAGCTTGGAATAACTTGTATGCAGATTTCATATCAAGGAGATGAACCCGCTTAGTCCTTAGAACTTTACTAAAGGATGAGCAAATGACTAAGTGTGAGGGGAGCTTGTTGGCGATGCTTAACTCACAATGCTACCACCTACATTTAAAACAAAATGAACAAATATGAAAACCAAAACATAGAAATAGGGTTTTTAACTAACATTCTCCACGAGTTTTGGTACATATATGTTTTGCAGGGCAACAAGTGAAAACACACTAAAATGTACAACCAAGAAGGCGCATTCAAGAAAAATACAAGCAAAGCCCATCCAAACTCCAAATCTGGGCCAAGCACCGGCGTGGGAGCCCTCCAGACCCAGCCAAAAACCCACCAGAGCAAGGAGGTGGCAGTGGGCTAGCCTAGGGTATAGCCGCACCCTGGCCCTAGCTCCACTCGTCCCTACCTTACATAGGCGGTGCATTTAATGCCCCAGGAGGTCGGTTGCATGGTTGCTTTTCTAAAATACCTCACCAAACCAACCTCTTCAAGCTATAAAAGGAGGCCCCCTCACACATTCAAAGATGATCATACACTTGATGATGAAGAAGAAGGGCTACATATATTTTACATACATTTTCATTAGCCTCTTAGCTAGACTAGTTAGGGAGTGAGTGAGGAAGAGTTGGAGGAATCCTGGAGTAACGGCTACCTCTACTTCTTGTACTCGGCGAGCCTTGTACATTGGGTGGATGGAGTGCCGGACTTGTCGGCTCCCTCTACACTTGTACCTCTATGATCATCTTACTACTTGAAGTAAGAAGTTTGTGCTCAACTTTGGTATTGAATTCTTAAGAAAGTTATCTTTGTTCACTACTTGTGGGTTCATTATCCGTCTTTGCGGTGGGTGCTCTAGTAGAGGACTCCTGATAAAGAAAAAAGTTCTTGGCCAACGCTAAAGTAGTAACAGATAGTGTAGACGTGGTGTCTAAGCTTAAAGTTACCTTTGTTTGCCTTGTTCCCCACGATTGAGGGGTAGGCGGCAGGTGGTGATAGCCCTGTCTATCCTTTGTAATCCCCTACGTTCGGGTTTAGCATAGAGCTATAGGCTAGGATCACTTGGTAGACCATGTACAACCCAGTGCCCGAAGTAAGTTTGTAGTGACAAGGTTATCTTCACTTAGGAGTTCTACCCTTAGGAGAACCTCACTACCCAAGTTATCGTTCTTCTTGTTCTTTAGGAGAACTAGCCAAGAGACTACTTACACATCCATTCCTTTAGAAAAATACGATACCCTAAATACTTCTAGGTGAAGTACTACAATGGTGTATCCGTGCGCTTGTGCATTCCCTCTGCTTATGCTAAGAAACACCAACACTAACTACACTAAAGAGCTTGGCAACTAGTTTGCAAGAAATGTAAGGGAGTGAGTAGGGTGATTATACCACCATGTCAAGAAATGAACCAATCACAATATGAAGTCAATCCAATCACTGGGAGAATTCCAATCTTACAAGGAACACAAGATTTTTCTCCTGAGGTTCATGTGCTTCCTAGCACGCTAGTTCCCGTTGTGTGGACCAACACTTGGTGGTTCGACGGCTAATAGGTATCACACACCTAGCCAACAAATGGCGCTGCAAGAACCTACCCACAAGTGAGGTAGCTCAATGACACGAGCAATCTAATAGAGTACCTTTTGGCTCTTCACCGGGAGAAGGTCAAGAACCCGCACAAGCAACCGATCAAGGCTAGAAAGAATCACCAACTTTGCTCAATGATCCTCCAATCACTGAGCCATCTAGGTGTCAGCAAACACCAAGAGTAACAAGCTCACAGCCAGCTCCAATCACCCAACTTGTGCCACAAGATGATGCAACTCAATGCAATGCACTAGAGGCTCACCAATCTCACTCAAATGATGAAATCAAGTGTGCAAGTGAGTGGATTGTGTTTGCTCAGCTCCCAAAGGGTGTGCAGAAGTGTATGAAGTGCCAAGAGAGGCTAATGTTGGACACACCCTCCATTTATAGCCACACAAGCAAATAGAGCCATTATACCCCTTGGAGCTATTTCTATGAGGTCACCGGACATGTAGGTGCCTAGCACCGGATAGGGCGGTGACCTACCCAACGGTCAAAAACCAATGACTAGAAACTAGCTGTTGGGGCACCAAACAGGGTGGCGGTAACCACCCTAGACAAGTCCTCAAAAATGCAGTCTCTGGAAAAATAGGGCGGTGCACCGCCTCGCCCATGGCGGTGCCCCACTTCACTTGCACCCATCTCTAGAAAAATGGGGCAGTGCACCGCCGTCACCATGCTGGTGACCATGGCGGTGATCGTCTCGGTTACACCTGCTCTCTGTCGAAAAGCGATGGTGGCACCGGATGCCCTACGATGGTGCACCACCATGCTAGTGGCGGTGAACACTGGTTGGGTGTGGTGCCCTAGCCCAAACTGCCCTTCTTGGCCATGGTCAGGTGGGCACCACCACAGGGGTGGTAGTGCACCGGATAGGGGGTGGCAGTGCCACCTAGGCACCTCTACTAGCTCTCCAAGTTGCAAACTTTTTTGTGATTCAATCTACAGCAACTCGAGCTACTCTCCATAAGCGATGCTAACTCTCAAAGTATTTTCTCAAAACATGTTAGAGCCAAGTTTGCATTTCTATAAATATTTTCGATAAATATTTTTGCTTGCTCTTCGATGTGCACTAGGCCTAAATGCAATGCATGAAGTCCAACACCTAGTGGCACTAGATGACCAAATTGTCTAGTAGAGATCCCCTCTTAATAGTACGGCCATCTACCCTAAATGTGATCACACTCTCTATAGTGTCTTGATCACCGAAACAAAACCTCTATTTATACCTTTGCCTTGTTCTCCATAGGGTTTTGTTTTTCTCTTTCTTCTTTTCCAAGTTGAGCACTTGATCATCATCACATGTAGCTGTCTCATCATTTCACGTGATTATCACCATCTCTTGAGTGCCACCATTGCTCCACACTTGGATTGTACCAACCTAACTCATATCACAACTCATGACAAAGGTTAGTACATAGGTTTTGTCGATAGAATATCATCGATAGTCCACCGAGGGGTATCCCATGATGGTAGATTGATCAGCAGAGGAGCGTGTAATCAAGAACAAGAAGGCAACAGAGACACACGAGTTATACAGGTTCAGGCCATTAGTATGACGTAATACCTTACTCCTATGGTCTGTTGGTTTGTATTAACTATCATATAATTTGCCGTGATTTTGTAGGGGGTCCCTGCCCGCCTTATATAGTCCAGGGGGTAAGGTTACAAGTCGGTTAGATCTGAGAGATAACCGGAAAGTAATAACAGATTACAAGAAACATGGAATCATACATATCCTAACAGATCTCGTAACATCTTCAGGATATCCTTCCCGTGCCTTGTGGGAGTCACCGAGCAGAATCATTCCCCACAAGGCTCCTTCTCGTGGGCTGGGCCGCCCCTGGAGGCGTAGCCCATGTGGCCTGCCGTGGGTATCCGGGGTCGTACCCCCCCATAGCTAGTCCCCGAGTGCCTTGTACCTATTGTGCAACGCCGTCTTGAACTTTTCCGAGTAGGTGCGAACCAAAACCAAGCTGTCCAAATCATGGTCCGACCACCATAATGAATCGCTGAGCAGTTGTGAGCAGCTGCCGAGCAGCGTGCAACATCGCCGAGCAATGTGTTCTGAGCACGGCTTGACATAAGGGTGTAAGGAGCTCAAGTCCAAAATTGAAAATTCCTGCACGGTAAAATGAAGTGTGCCCACTTAGAGTCCGACCACGAATGTAAAGATACCTTGTTTTAGCTTTTAGAGGCTCAGAGTCTTTCAGAAGAAACAAACACATTCACCGCAAGGTGAAGTGTGCCCACTTAGTCCTCGAGCCTGACAGTAGGTGACGTAGTCACGTGGTGCCAGGCTTAGAAAATAGTGAACCAGCCGAGCAGGTAGCCAGTCCCCGAGCGTAGCCTCGAGATGAAAAACAAACACATTCACCGCAAGGTGAAGTGTGCCCACTTAGTCCCCGAGCCTGATAGTAGGTGATGTAGTCACATGGTGCCAGGCTCAAAAAATAGTAAACCGGCCGAGCAAGTAGCCAGTCCCCGTGTTTCGGGTGAAGATATCGGATAAATCAAACCATGGAGAAAAAATCAGAGTAATGGCTGTGCAGTATCGGTTACTGAGCCTCATTAAATTGCAGAGAAATTGGTGAATATTTGGCGGTGACAAATGAGCGACGTGGGCTACTGTTACATGATAGCCCAAGTTGCGGCCCATTAAACCATGTTGGAGGAGTCAAAGTAGCGCTGATCGTGGGAACGGTTTCCCAAAAACCCTCAGATGTAAGGAAAGGTGGGGAAAGTGCTTTATAACCGCGCCGCCACATACATCACCTCCTACCTCTATCAATCTGCCCTGCTTCCTTCCTTTGCAATCCCTGTGCTCCACATTCTGCACCAACGCGAGCACTCACATCCAATCTAGGACCAATCCGGAGAAAATGGCACCGAAAAAAGGAGCCGCAAAGCCAAGGAAGGCAACCATTGGAGCCAGCCGTGATGAGGAGTGGGTGCCATCGAAGATGGGGGTAGCGGATCTCAATAGGATGGTGGCAGCTGGCGTGCTCCCAGACCACCTCACTGCCAGATGGCGGCCAGCTAGTGGTGAGCCCTTCCCAACACCTCATACTGATGAGGCTGTAGTATTTGAAGATTATTTCTGGCGAGGATTAGGGTTTCCTATCCACCCCTTTCTGAGGGATCTTATGGAGTTTTGGGCGATTAGCCTCTGTAATCTGCACCCCAATACCATACTGCACTTATCGATCTTTATCCATTTCTATGAGGCATTTCTCGGTGTTCTTCCACACTTCAACCTCTTCAGGCACCTGTTCTATCTGAAGAAGAAGGGGGCAGCAGTTCCAAGGTGGTCGGCAGCATGTACCTGCAGCTCAGGGATGGGATGGCCAGCGAATACATCAACGTACCGCTAAATACCTCCCTAAAAGGTTGGAACGCTAGATGGTTCTATATCAAACAAAGTCACCCAATGATTCGATGCGACGTCCACCACATCCTAGTTAACCATAGTAACTGGTCGGAGAGACCCAACAATGCTGACATGGAGCAAGTAATGGAACTTCTCGACTTGATTAAGGGCGTGGAGCTTAGGGGTGAATTGGTTGCAGCTAGCTTCATAGTGCGGCACATCCAACCCTACAAAGAGAGGGTCCACCCGGCGTTCGACTATAAAGGTGACAACGACGGTACCCAGGAAAACACAGACCGTCTATCGAAGAAAGAAGTAATAGACCGTGCCATGGACCTAGTTACTTCCAATGTCTCATTCAGCTGGCCAAAAGGAACGAAGGCTTTCAACTGCACCAATCCACTTCCTCAGGTAACCCTTTCACTTTGCATTGTTTAGGCATCAATTGCCGAGCAAAGGACTGACTTACTTATGTAAAGATCCATTCGCAGGATAGGGCAATATACTTTTCAAACATGCCGAGAGCCGATTGGTCGAAAGGAGTAGACATTCGGCGGCCGCTATAGCCCGAAGAGGAGGAGCCAAGCACCTCATCGAATAGTCCATCCCCAGTATCGAAGAAGACCCACGGGAAAAGACCGGCAGTAGATGAGCCAGTCCAAAAAAGGAGAAAAACCGCAAGCTCTACTGCACACAAATCGGGTGGCATCTCGCTTGGTGAAGACCGAACCGCTCAACCATGAAGAACCGCTGTGCTGGAGTGGTCAGATGATGACGAGGACCAGTCAGCGCATCCGTCGACCATGAAGGAGCCATTGACGGATGCTAAAGCTCCCAAGCAGCAAGCAAGGAAAAGTTATGTGCGGGCAACGACGGAAGTCCCGGCGGCACAGACGACCAAAGTCCCCGAGCAATAAGAGGGGATAACCACAGAGCAGCACACAGAGGGGGGCCCGGGGCACCAAGCAGAGCAGCATCCTACTGTAGAGGAGCAGGAGTTCTCCCATCAGGCAGACCAAGCATCGGCGCCTGGGGATCAGGCCGTCATCGCCGGTTCAAGAAATTTAATCGGAAGACCAAACCGTAAGTACATTTGCCTTGGAGTAACAATATTGTTTCTTGAATTCTCTTGGTTACTGACAAGCCGATATTACGTAGGGCAACACCGAGGCCCATAACCTCAATAGAAAAAATGCCAACTGCTCCCATCCAGGAGTCCCCGAGTGCTCGGCAAACAGAGGATGGGCTAGCTGCCGCTGCCAGTGGTCCTGTCGACGGTGAATCATTGGCGCACACGACAGGCACGTTGGCAACCGCGACCAAGGCTACGACTGAAAAAGTCGATACTTTGGAAGCGAAAACTGCAGTTGTTGTTGATGCACCGGAAGGTAAGGACACAACTCCACCAACGACCGAGGAGCAACCTTCACCACCCGCAGCGATGCCAGGAGTGGTCGGAGCGGCTGTCCAAAGTCCAGAAAGACAACTTCAACACTATAACTGCCACAATAAAACCAGTACTCGACTGCGTCGACATTGAACTAGTGCCCCATCTTGACAGTAGGCAGCAAGGGCCAGACACCATCATTCAGAGATGCAAGGCAGCGTGGGAGAATTTCAAAAATTTCAACCGTGACGCCGTTTTGACTGCCGCTACTCATGCCCTTGCAGTGGTTTGGTCCCACTATCCGTCTATCGACATCCAGTCGATAGGTGGTGGGTTCGCCGATGGGCTGAGTGGTGCAAACCCAGCAGCTGGAGGATGATGTTGAAGATGCAGCAAAAATGCTTGTCGGTGATATAGACCTGTTTGGCGAAACAGAAGCTGTTGGTGAAGCTTAACAAACTGCTCGGATATTATCGCCTGTACCACTTACTTTATTTGGTGATGAAGAATCATTTGTATTAACAACCCGATGCAGTTATGCATAATATAAGCAGTGTTCGATCAGTTAGTTTGCACTAAACCTGATGCTTTTAGCTAGCTCGTAATCCGTAACGCAGAGCGCGGAGCCCGTGCGCATGTTGGGAAAACAAGCGTTATCATAGGACCATAGCCTATCGCCCATCGCGTAGAGCATGGAGCCCATAGCACGTGTGGTGGGATATTAGAGCCTTGGTGTCCTCCATAATTATCAAAGCAAAAAACATGCTGCCCAGTGGCCAATTTGAGTAACTTGGCAAGAAAAATAGTTAAAGTGGCGTCCGAGCAGTTAGTTTATGCCTAAAATCTAGGCCTTGACTAGCCCACAGTCCATAACATCGAGCATAGAGACCCGGACACATGTAGGATGAACGGGCGTGACCAAGGAACCGCAGCCGACCAACCGTAACGCAAAGCGCGGAGCCCCTAAGCATGTGTAGGAAGTAATCGGAGACTGGGTCTTCTCCATAGAAAACAGAAAAGAAAGACGTGTGCTGCTCGACGATCGACGAGCTATGTTACGAAATTTGGAGCGCAAAGTCATCGTCGTTTTTAGTAGGAAAACCTATGTGATCCGGAGAAAACATAGTAGGCGATTTTTGGAGGTAACGTGTTCGACGAATTGGAGTTAACATGTTCGGCGATTTTTGGAGGTAACGTGTTCGGCGATTTGGAGTTAACGTGTTTCGCGATTTGGAGAAATCGGGTTTGGCAATTTGGAGTTAACGTGTTCGGCGATTTGGAGAAATCGTGTTCGGCGAATTGGAGTTAACGTGTTCAGCGATTTTTGGAGGTAACGTGTTCGGCGATTTGGAGTTAACGTGTTCGGCGATTTGGAGAAATCGTGTTCGGTGATTTGGAGTTAACGTGTTCGGTGATTTGGGCGTGCTTGGCGAGCGTATTGGAGATCATCATGGAGTGGTGTATAGCCCGATGGCGGTAAGTGAAACTTATAATGGATGAAAAAATAGAGGAAAATTATGGAGACCAGACCTTTATTAATATGAAAGTAAAGAATACATATCTTTGTTGTTTCAGTGGTAGAAACGTATAAGGTGCTCTATGTGCCAGGAGTTAGGAACATCGACTCCATCTAAGTCACATAAGCGATAAGACCCTGGTCGAGTAACACCTTTGACGACGTAAGGGCCCTCCCAGGGGGAAGACAGCTTGTGAAGCCCTTCGGTTTTTTGTTTCCGACGTAAGATGAGGTCGCCGATCGTGAACGAACGACCTTTGACGTTGCGGTTGTAATACCTCCGCAGACCTTCGAGGTACTTGGCTGTGCGAACGCAAGTAATCAGATGTTCTTCCTCAGCCCGATCAATGTCTTCTGTCTGAACAGCTGTGGCTTGCTCTTCATCGTAATTTTCTACTCTTGGTGCTCGGAAAACAATATCCGCTGGGAGTATAGCCTCTGAGCCATAGACCATAAAATATGGAGATACGCCGATACTGCGACTAGCTTGAGTGCGCAGTCCCTAGACCACAGCTGGTAGTTCTTTGAGCCATCTGCCCGGATGCTTTTCTTCTTTCTGATAGAGCCTTTTTTTGAGGGCGTCGAGGATCATACCATTTGCCCGCTCGACCTGGCCGTTAGCTCTAGGATGAGCAATGGAAACGTATTTAACAGAGATGCACCGGTCTTCGCCGAAGTCCCAAAAATGATGGCCGGTAAAAGTCGTCCCGAGGTCAGTGATGATGCTGTTCAGGAGATCAAATCTGTGTATGATGTCTTCAAAGAGCTCGACTACTTTCTTTGCAGTAGCTGAGATGAGTGGTTTGTACTCAATCCACTTGGAGAACTTATCAATGGCGACGTACACATACCGGAAACCTCCTGGTGCTGGTTTGAAAGGCCCGATCATATCCAGTCCCTAGCATGCGAATGGCCAAGAAGCTGGAATGGTCTGTAGTTCTTGTGCCGGTACATGTATTTGCTTAGCAAAAAACTGACAACCCTCACATCGTCGAATGAGATCTTCTGCATTGGAGATGGCCGTGGGCTAGTAAAAACCTACCCGGAAAGCTTTGCCGACCAGTGTTCTCGAAGACGCGTGATTGCCACAGGAACCAGAGTGAATTTCGGAAAGTAGCTTCACACCGTCGTCTTGGATGATGCACTTCTGTAGTATCCCTTCCTTGGCACTTTTCCTCATCAGGCTACCATCTACTAGCACATAATGCTTACTTCGGTGAATTAGTCATTCGGTTTTGATTTTGTCGGCGGGTACTTCATCGCTGGAGAGGTATTTGATGAATTGTTCCCTCCAATTGGCGACCGACGAAGGTACCGCGAGTACCAACTGCTCGGTAGGGGGTACTTCTACAACTTCCTTCTCTTCTTTGATGGATGGTGTCAGGAGGTCTTGAATGAAAACCCCCAGCGGAACCATGGCGCGAGAAGATCCTATCTTTGATAGCTGGTCGGCTGGTTGGTTTTGATCCCGTACCACGTGGTGGTACTCGATACCATAGAATTTCCCTTCAAGCTTCCTGATTGCGGCGTAGTATGCGTCCATTTTCTCACTGGAATAGGACCAAACTTTATTGAGCTGGTTGATAACCAGCGTGGAATCCCCATATACCATGAGGCGTTTGACGCCGAGCTCAATAGCTATACGGAGACCATGGAGACATGCTTCATATTCCGCGGCGCTGTTGGAGGCCGGAAAATGTATGCGAAGAACATATCGGAGTTTATCCTTTGTTAGTGTGATGAACAGAATGCCCGCACCAGCACCATTGATGTTAAGGGCGCTATCGAAGTACATCACCCAGTGCTCGGGGCAAGTGGCGGCAATGGGTTCTTGGATCTCGGTCCACTCGGTGATAAAATCAGCAAGCACCTGTGACTTAATGGTCGGCCTGTTTTTGAAGTCAATGGAGTAAGTGCTGAGCTCAACAGCCCACTTGATGATACAACCATTGGCCTCTTTATTGTAGAGAATATCCCCCAGAGGGAACTCGGTGACCACGGTGATCTTGTAGTATTCGAAGTAATGTCGGAGCTTGCGTGAGGTAATCAAAATTGCATATAACAGCTTTTGCACCTGAGGATAATGAGTTTTGGGCTCATTAAGTACCTCACTGATGAAATAGACCGGGCGTTGCACCTTGTAGGCATGTCCAGTTTCTTCGCATTCGATGACAATAGCCATACTGACAACGCGAGAAGTGGCGGCGATGTAAACCAGCAGAGTTTCATCTGGTCGTGGCGCTGTCATGATTGGAGGCTTTATTAAAAACAACTTGAGCTGCTCGAAAGCTGTGTCTGCCTCCTCTGACCAAGAAAAAAGCTCAGAGGCCTTGAGGAGCTTGAAGAAAGGTAGCCCTTTTTCACCGAGGTGCGAGATAAAATAGCTTAACGCAGCCATGCAGCTTGTAAGCTTCTGTATATCCTTGACACACGTTGGCCGTTTCATGTTGGTGATGGCAGAGACCTTGTCAGGGTTTGGTTTGATGCCCTGAGCGCTGACAATGTAGCCCAGCAGGATACCGGATGGAACTCCAAAGATACATTTTGAAGGGTTCAGCTTCCATCGGTATTTGCTCAGGTTGGAGAAAGTTTCCTCAAGGTCGGCGATAAGATTATTGGCGGTTTTAGTCTTGATGACCATGTTGTCGATATAGGCTTTGATGTTGCGGCCGATCTGTTGGTCGAGGCACGTCTAGATAGCCCTTTGGTAGGTCGCTCCAGCATTCTTTAGTCTGAAGGACATAGTGGTGTAGCAGTATGCACCGAAAGGCGTGATGAACGATGTCTTGACCTGGTCTTCTTTCTTGAGGGAGATCTGATGGTAGCCAGAGTAACAGTCAAGAAAGGAGAGCAACTCACAGTCGGCGGTGGAGTCTACAACCTCGTCTATCCGAGGCAGGCCAAAGGGATCTTTAGGGCAGTGTTTGTTAAGATCAGTATAATCAACACACATTCTCCATTCTTTATTCTTTTTCTTAACAAGAACAGGATTAGCTAACCAATCTGGATGATACACTTCTTTTATAAATCCGGCAGCTAAGATCCATTTTATTTCTACCCTAATGGCCTCCTTTTTGTCCGACGTGAATCGGCGAAGTTTTTGCTTGATTGGTTTAGCAGTCGGCGAGACATTCAAGGAGTGCTCAATCTTCTCCCGTGGTACCCCCAGCATGTCTATAGGTTTCCAAGCAAACACATCGGCATTGGCACGTAGGAAGAAGATGAGTGCGCTTTCCTATTTGGGGTCAAGGTGAGCCCCAATTTTCACTATCTTGGAAGGGTCATCAAGGCCGAGGCTGATCTCCTTGACTTCCTTGGACTTAGCAGAGGCACGAGGAGGCTCTGGGATCTCCATGTCGTCAGTAGACACCATCTTGGTTTTGGTGACCATGCTAGCCATCTAGATGGAGAGGTCGGTGGCTTCGGCGAGGGCAAGACTTTCTGTCTCACAGGCATAGGCGACGGAGAGGTTGGCCCGCAGAGACAGGACTCCTACGGGCGAAGGCATCTTCAACACCAAATATGCGTAGTGCAGAACGGCCATGAACTTGGCTAGAGCTGGACACCCCAGTATGGCATGGTAGGCGGTGTCGAAGTCGGCGACGTAGAAGTTGATATGCTCCACTCGCTAGTTGGTTGCCATGCCGAACTATACTGGTAGGGTAATTTCCCCAAGCGGTCTGGATGCCCTGCCAGGTACCACGCCCTAGAAGGAGGAGTCTGAGGGTGTGAGATCTGTGGGCCTGAGGCCGAGCTCCCTTAGGGCCCCGGCAAAGAGTAGATTCAAAGCGCTCCCACCATCGACAAGGACTTTTCTGAAGAGCACCTTCTAGACAATCGTGTCAAGGACGAGGGGAAAACGCCATGTGTAGGGTATGTTCGCCCACTGGTCGGCCCTACTGAAGGTGATGGAGACTTCGGACCATGGGCGATAGCTAGGGTTGGCGGTAGTTTCCTCTGAAGCGACGGCGAGCACTCATCGGGCGGCGAGCTTCTGTTCCCTTCTGCTCTCATTGGAGGCGAAACCCCCGAAGATGGTGGCGACCACCTTGTCATGGTCCTAGAAGGCATTATTATTATCCCCAGGAGGTCAGCGTCCTCCGTTCCCACCATTGTCGTCGTTGTACTTTTTCTCCTGGAACTCCTTAGCCAAACCAAGGCAGTCTTTCATCTTGTGTTTGGCGTTCTTGTGCAGGGGGAACAATCCGTCGAGGATCTTCTTGTACTACTCATCGTAGTTATGCTTTGCGCGTGGCTCATTGACATTGGCAACAAAGTGATCTGGTCGGCGGTGGCGATTCTGACCAGGTTTGAATCCATCTGGCCGATCTCGTCCGCTGTCCCGATGGAAACTACGGTCGTCGTAGCGGCGATCATTGTGCTGTCGGTCGTCGTTGCGGTCGTCGTGGCGGCAAGGCGGGCGATTAGTGCCCGTATCTTCATTAAAACGCACCTCTGCTTCCTTGGCATTGGCGTACTAGTTGGCGGTTGTGATCATCTCGCCGATGCCGGTAGGTGGCTTTCTGTTGAACTTAGAACAGAGTTCACGGTGATGAAGTCCTCGGACGAAGGCGGTGATGACTTCGGCTTCCGTGATGTTAGGAATAGAATTCCTCATCTCGGAGAAGCGTCTGATGTAGCTATGGAGTAGTTCGGATGGATTTTGGGTGATACGGTTGAGATCATGCTTGGTGCCCGGCCGCCTACATGTGGCCATGTAGTTGTCGGTGAAGACTCGCTTCAGATCTTCCCAAGATCCGATGGAGTCTGGGGCAAGGCTTGTGAACCAGCTCATGGCGGCTGGCATGAGCATGACGGGGAGATAATTCGCCATGACATTGGTGTCTCCTCCGGTGGTGCGGACGGCAGTGGCGTAAGCCTGTAGCCACTGAGTTGGGTTCATCCTTCCTTCATAGGGCTCGACTCTGGTGATTTTGAAACCACGGGGCCACTGGAGCGTTCGGAGCGCCCTAGTGAATGATGGGGGCCCTTCCAGGTTGTCGGGGCTGATATCAGCAGTATTGTCGGCGACGATCAGCTCCAGAGCTGAGTCTGGGTTACCGTACTCTTGCTCGTACTCTTGGTGGCGTCGTACTTCATCTTCATGGCGCCCGAAGCGATGTTGATCGATACGCCGTCGTGCATCCCGAAGGTTACTGAGGTGCACTCGGGCATCCTATTCGACCTCTTGGTCATGCTGGCGATGATGCTCGGTGTGGTGGCCTCCAACTCCCCCCTAGGGAGGTAGTGACTAGTCGGCAAAACGGCTTTGACTGGGGCGGCGATTAGATCTAGGATCGGCTGATCGGTGAATCGCGCTTGTGGAGCATGAAGGTCTCTGAACCTCTCGGATCTCATTAACTTGACAGTGTGCCACTTTGAGCATAGCGGTGACCTTGGCGAGCTCGGGCGTCTGCGGGAGGTGTGCAAGTTCGTTGGCAGCCACCGCTAGATTGGCGCTCAGAGTTTTGAAGACATCGTGGCCGTCAATGCGGAGGAATTCTTCATTGAGGTTGCGATGGAGGGGCCTTCCTTGCGAGTCGAACTGATTATCATGAGCGGCCTCGGCCATCGCAATGGTGCGTTCGTTATCACGGTGTTGCGCATGGTTGGCGTTCCTATTTTCTCGGGCAGCACGTTCCTCATCTATTTCGCCGTTCCGAGGGGGGCTGTCGATGCTGACGTTGAAGATTGCGCCACCCCGGAAAGGCAGGAGAGGGGGTTGCTCGGTGAAGGTCTCGGCGAGGGGCTCCATGGAGCCTTGAGACTTGGAATCCGGATTTTCCTCCAGGATAGTTTGGAGGGATGTTCCGGGACCCTGGCTGGCGTGCAGCATGTTGACGGTTGGTGGGAGCTGGTCGGCGACCTGGTCGGCGAATTTGCCCCTCAGGGCATCCTGATACGTAGCGGTGGCGTTGGCGAGCCCGAAGGGCAGGGCGGTGAGCCCTGAGATTTGCCGAGCACTGAACACCGACAGATCGGGATCGGAAGGTGGTCGGTGTTGAAAAAAGGGTGTCCAGAGCCGACTCAGCAATGGAGAGGCAATCGGCGAGTTTTAGGCCGACCCGATCGATAGACTCGATCAGATCGTCATTGTTGACATGCCTCCTCCGGTAGTGAGGAAGCGAGCAGCGAGTAGCTAACGAAGTCGACCCCAGAAGTGGTTCCGAGATTGGATCTACGGTTGCAGGTGCGAGGGTGGTCGGCGCAGAATGGATCTGCACCGGCTCGAGAAGCTCTCCAACTCCGTCGGCGTTGATGACCCATGTGATGGATCCGACCATGAAGATCTAGCCGGGCTGCGGGAGGGACGAAGAGCCTGCGGAAAAAACCATCTTGTTTGACAAGGAAACAGCACGCACACCCCTACCTGGCGCGCCAACTGTTGATAGAATATCATCGATAGTCCACCAAGGGGTATCCCGCGATGGTAGATTGATCGGCAGAGGAGCGTGTAATCAAGAACAAGAAGGCAACAGAGACACACGAGTTATATAGGTTCAGGTTGTCAGTATGACATAATACCTTACTCCTGTAGTCTATTGGTTTGTATTAGCTATCGTATGATTTGTTGTGATTTTGTAGGGGGTCCCTGCCCACCTTATATAGTCCGGGGGGCAAGGTTACAAGTCGGTTAGATCTGAGAGATAACTGGAAAGTAATAACAGATTACAAGAAACATGGAATCATATGTATCCTAACAGATCTCGTAACATCTTCAGGATATCCTCCCCGTGCCTTGTGGGAGTCGCCGAGTAGAATCGTGCCTCACAAGGCTCCTTCTTGTGGGCTGGGCCGCCCCTGGAGGCGTAGCCCATGTGGCCTGCCGTGGGTATCCAGGGTCATACCCCCCATAGGTTTCATCAATTATCCAAAACCAAACTAGGGCTTTCACCCGCACTGGCAGTCGCCGCCTCAGCTTTGCCTCCATGCGCCGACTTAACACAAGAAATAGAAAAAAAAAGAGGAAGGGAGAGAGAGGAAGAAGAAAGCGGCAGGGGCAAGAATGTCATTTCATCGCTCTTCTCTCTTCTCAACTACTAGAAATGAATAAAATAATGGGCATGGTGTCTAGTAGCACAATTGTCAGCAACAAGAGTGTCTTTCAGCAAATAGCTCCATTTTGGGTGTCCACTAGCAAATGACCTCCATTTCCAGTGTCTGCTAGCCAATTTTCCCAAAATAATAACACATTGACATGTTATTAGTTACTAAACCAATGCATTTGGGGATCATTACATTTCCTAGATTTTCTATTCCTTGAATTTCCTATGCCCATCCAAATACCCACATTGTATGGCTTTCCTATATTTTCCAATCCTCTGTTTTATATTTGCATTCCTGTGTTCCAAAGAGGGCCTTAACGAATGATGAATGAAGCCAAATAGCCATCTCACAGTGATTCTAGTTCATTTTAAGGAGAGAATCTGGATCAATAGCCAAATGGTTCCAATGATTCTTGTCAAGTGACTCTATTTTAAATGAGAAAGGTTTGTAGATATAATATGGATCAGAAATGCTTCTAGGAGAATCTAGATCCCTACCAAACGCACCCTGTAATGTGGTAGCTTGTTACACTATAAACCATCGGTGCTAGGGTAATATCGTAGCTAGTTTTGAACTTGCAGTGAAGACCATGGCCATCATCGTTGATAGTTCACCGTCGAGGGCCAAAACCGGACGTGATGGGGGTTACGAACCGACTATGATGACCTATCTATAGTAATGGTGGGACAAGGTTGGATTAGGGGTTTCTTGTTGGGGTTGGGATTTTCTCACTCGATTTCACCCTCTAGAATTAGTTGAGGCTTAGTGCATAGTGCAATTTCTTACAAGATGATATGTTGGATGCATTATAGGTAGTTGTGCTAGCGAGTTAGTAGAACTTCACCATGGTGGTTTTTTTTGGTGTTGGTAACTTGAGGACTTGTATGGATGGGCAGATTAGTTGGTTTGATCGCTGCGAAGTTGTAACACCTCGGGTGTTTAATTACTAAAATATGCCATGTCATCATATGCATAGCACATCATTCATGTGTTAGTGAAAATTTTGATATGCATACACTAAAACAAGTTTACCTTTATGTTATATGTGTTGAATTGTATTGTTTGAATCAAGTTCAAAATTTTGTTTGGATTTGAATTTTCGAGAAAACCCTGATTTTCAGTATTTAAATCCTACCCTGAAAACTCATTTCAAAATCTAAGCATATTTTGGGGTTGAGCCTAGAAGCAAAAGTGTAGAGCTTGTCAAGTTATACAAAATTTGTTTTTGGAGTTTTCAAAGTTGTTATGAAAAAATTGAAGTAATTTGAAAAGGCAAAATTCTTTAAATGTCCCCTATTTGAATTCAAATTTGCATTTCAAAATGTAGACCGAATTAGGGGGTGGTTATAAAAGCAAAGTTGTAGAACTTTGGATTTTCAACAACTTTTATTTTTGGAGATTTTTGAGTTGTTACATAAATTTGGGAGTAATTTGGAATTCAAATTGGGTGGCAATTTTGTAAATATGGTGAACAGTGACCGTGGCAACTGCCTCACCGCCGACGACCTTCTTCCTGCTTCCAGGCGCGCCCGTGGCCTTCTCTGGCTTCGTGCTAGCACGAGCAGGCAGCCACGTGTCGCCTCCTTGAGTCTTTGCCGCCCTATAAAGCTCAGGCGTCGTCGCCGTTCTTCCTTCTTTCTCCTCTGTTTTCTCGACGCCACCGCCGCTGCTCCGTCGTGCGTTTGCTGTCGCCGTAGTGCCTCCACCATCTCGGCAAAGCTTGTTCCAGCTCCGCTTACTCCTTGCGCACCTAGCCAACTAAGTCTTGGTGCCTGATTCCACCGGGAACCCACTGTGCGCGCCTTTCTTCCTCGTGGCCGGCAACCTCACCGTCGTGCTTGCGCCGTCGTGGCCAGTGCTCTCCGGTGAGCCATTGCTCTTGCTCAGTGTACCTCCAGCTTCGCCTTGATACTGTGGTGCTTAATACCTTATTGCTTGGTCATTTTGTCCATCACAGTCACCAGTTCACCGCCGTCGTCGTTGTTTGCGCCGCCAGGATCACTGTGAATGTCGACCAGCATCTCCGTTGATCCTCCAACCTCGCTCTTTGCTCCATCGCGTTCGGGGTGAGCTGCTGATCCTTCCCAAGTGCTTTGTTTGATCTCTACTGGCCTTATTTCGCCAGCGTAGTGCAGCCACTCGGCCGTGTCCGCCATGGCCGGCGTTGAGATGGTATGGAGCCATAATCGGTGCAAGTATGGACATCAGTAGGTACGCCTAGTCTTGGTGAACGTGTTGGTGTCTTCGCCGTCACCGTTGGTCTCACCGGCGGCGAGAAATCGCCGGTCAGCACGTAGTCGCCGTAGTCAAACGCGGGAGGTAGGAGATGATAGGTGGGACCCCGCTGTCAGTGACTTAGCGGTTTGAAAATGAATTTTTCAATTTTCAGAGATGAATGAATAGTGATGTGATTTGTTATTTTTGTGTAGATTTATTTAGAGCCCCAAAAATTATGAAAATTTTTGAGTGACCTCTATGTGATGTATATTATTTAAGAAAAATATGAAATGTTGTTTTTCAGTACTTTTTGAATGTGATAAAAATTGCTCAATTAATTAATAAATGGTCTTCCATGATTTTTCTAGGCTTAATTAATTAACCAAAAATTATGAAAATTGTTTTGCCACTTAGTTATCATGTGATGAACATTTACAAAAATTTTGAGCTCAATTAGAATAAGTTGATTTATTTCATTATTTTGAATTAAATAATTAATTCATAAAAGCAAATAGTAACCTTTAATGATTTAGTTTCTTCTTGAATTTTTTATTGAGTGATGATCTTGGGTCATTAGTTGGTACTGATCCTTGGCAATTGATGTATGTGTTACGAAAAAGATTTAGTTAGTTTGACTTGCAACTGTACCGCGAAGTAAAGTTGTATTCGAGTTGTTAATTTTGCATCCATCATCAAGCATCATGTTTCGTATTCCGCATCATGTTAAACATGGCATTGTTACTACGTGTAGTGAACGAAGGTGAACACGTGGTAGTTAATCAAGTTATGGAGGAAGTTAATCCGTCTATTGAGGTCGGATCTGATACTTGTGGAACGTCGCAGGAACCTGACTTTTTCGTGAACCAAGGCAAGCCCCGGATGCATTTAAACCTACCTTGTGTTTTATAAATTTCTATCGCTTTTGCTTTTATATACTACATTAAGTGATTAGGAGTCAAGTGGAAATCTAATTGGTGCATTACCAACCTTGTTTTTCCATATCTACCTTGTTACCAGTTTAAATTCGTAAATGCCTAGTTATGCTTAGTCATGCTTAGCCGGGTGATTACCTGTCACCTGCTAATTTTAAATGGATCTTTGGTTACGTTTGGTTACTTATGTTATCATGAGATATGAGCATGTGAAGTAATAAATCTAGACTGGGCGGACTCGGTATGTGAGAGCCACAAGACATGGAGGTCTTGTGAGCGGCTTCTTTCCGCCTGTGTCGATTAAGGTCCGTCCGTTGTTGAATTGCATGAGGTGAGACTTTGTAGTACTAACCACATACTTCGGTAAGCCTTAACTCGGCTATTCTATTACGAGAATGGCTACTCGCGCACTAGGAGTGGAGAGATGGTGAGAGTAGCGTGTACCCACGTGGCCATGGGCTGGAATGGTGGAGTACTATATTCTCAGGTGGCGCAGACCCGTTCTTGTTTTAGAGGACCTGAGGGTAGGTTGGTATATGTAGGTTAGGGACCTACATATGTCGTGTGGTCTAGAATCCCCAGCTAGGTTTATAATCGGTTCGAATCGTCGTTGCTCCTCGGTTATGGAGACTCAACTCACTGTTCATCATCGTAGTTAATAACTGGAACTTGAGTAAGGTTTGAGAAAGTGTGGGATACGAAGTTTCATGATCTCAGTATGGATCATGTCAGCTTTGTATCTACTCTTTTTGAAGATAAAAATGTTGATATAGGGAATTTTGTTAAAGAGCTTTTACGCAAAAGAACTTTGACTATTGCTAAAGCCATACCTTGAATCCCTAAGCCTACATTCCTGAGTCGTCTCAGTTTTTATTCCGGTTAAGTCTTGTTGAGTACTTTTGTACTCAGGGTTCGTTGACCCTTGTTGCAGGTGAGCCTCATGAGCAGGTCTGTTTTGGACCTTGCTGCATGACTGTTGTTCATGTCGATGACGATAAGTGAATGTGTGATCCTTGGGCAGGATGCTTATTTTGTGTGTTATGTTTATGTTAATTATGCCACTCCACTACTACTATGATTTGTAATAATAATCGTACTCAGTTTGTAAGGTTTGAAACAACTGGTTTGTAAACTAAGTTATCGTAAGACTTCCGCTATTTTACTCTGATGTATATATATTTGAATAAATGTTGTATTACTGCAATGACTCTGTAATGTGATCCTGCTCGGAAATCATGGATGATTCGGGGTTCCCCGAGGACACCCGACAGACTTCTTAAATTACCAGGAACATATGCATAGTCGTTAGAGGTCGTTGGACAGTGACAAGTGCATGTGGGTCCTATAATTTAGGAGGTTCTGCCACAGAAGTGGACACCTGGTCCCTATTATCATTTGATGATTTCATTGCTCAACATGTGTCGGGGACCCAAAACTAGGGTACCCATGAGGTGGAAATAATAACAATCGAACGTTGATGCTTCCGGTCAGACAAGAACGCTACTACAGTTCTTGCCCGAACGATGGAAGTTTGGCTCCGCCTCGCCTAACCCCTGAGAGCTAGACTCCACCTCGCCCGATGGCTGAGGGCTGGCTCCACCTCGCCCAACGTCTAAGCGCTGGCTCTACCCCACTCGATGTCCGAGGGCGGGCCCTGCCTTGTCCAATGTCTGTGGGCTGGCTCCACCCTGCCTGACGTCTGAGGGCGGGCTCTGCCTCGCTTGACAGCTAAGGGCAGGCTCTGCCTCGCCCAACATTTGAGGGCCGCCTCCACCTCGCCCGACGTTTGAGGGCAGGCTCTGTCTCGCCCGATGGCTGAGGGATGGCTCTGCCTCGCTTGATGACTACACCCTGCTCCTTCATAATGACGAGCATGAGGTAAGATAGGACACTCAGGTCAACCATAGTACCGAGGACCATGCCCTACGTGCCTATGAGAAGGTACCATTAGGATACGATGAGATGAGCGCTTTAAGCCCTCTCAGGCATGGTAGAGCCTGAATAGTGTTGTAGGCGATGACTTTTGTCCTACAGTGTTGTAGGTGTCGCCATTAGCCCTCGGGCGTGGATCCTGACACAAGCATACGATAACCACTATAATCTAGGGAAGAGCTTACATTATCTACAATAATAGGTGTATAGTCATTTCCCCATCTACTCCCCGTAGAGTCATGGCTCGGTGTCCTAACACACTACACCGTCTGCTGGGGGAGGATGGGACATGACCACTCACTAAGATAAAGCCAGAGCCCAGCCCTATTAGGATTAGCGAAACATGCTATCCCTAGCATGGTCTGTCATGTTAGCAGGGTAGGCTCAAGGGAAAAGGAAGACCTGACACCCTCGAAGGACCTTCTCTACCTTTGGTTTTTTCCTCTTTCTCCCATCTATAACCCCTGCTCCCCCTTGGTCTATAAAAGGGAGGGTAGGACACCCCACTAGGGGGATGGATCAATTCCACACGCAACACATAGCCTAGCAGCAACCGAGCTATTGGCATCCTTTTGACCTTTCCATCAGAGACTTGGGACCTATCCGTCACTTGACCATTTGTACCCCCTACTATGAACCTTTTTTGGTACTAATAACACGAGCAGTAGCAAATTGGACGTAGGGACATTCTGCCTGAACTAGTTTAAATCTTGTGCCCTTTAGTACACCATCCTAGCCTAATGCACAATAAATATAAATTTACTAGTTGGTGTTTGTTCGAAATACCGACAGTTGGCACGCCAGGTAGAGGCCTTTGCGCATTCCAAATCAGGCCTCAGATGGCTAGCCACGCAATCAGCTGGGTCCTGGGTGCACACATGCATTTTGGTGACCTAGACTTCATCATCACGGTGGGAGGAGAGTTGGCGTTGGCCCACGCCGCCATCCAGTCTCTCCCCTCCATCGGCTTCAACTATGGGAGGCTTGAGCACCAGCCCGGCATCTCCCTTGGACCCCAGCCATCCAGGGAGGACCCATGCTACCTCACCCTCTCTTAGGAACACTCCGCATGGAGTGCCCCGATGGTGCTTCCATTCAGTCTCCGCAACACCATGGCAATCATTAGCCACCTCGTGGCACAGCGCATGATCTCGTCCCCCATGAACAACGAGTTTGTGGGGATGATCAAAAGCATCACGGAATCCCTCCATGGCCTCCTCATGGAGGGGCCGGGGTTGGACTCTGGCTCTGACTCTAGTAGGGGTAGCCACCACCCCTCCAAGGAATGTTTCATGGTGGGTACCCCCGAGGGACACGTCGAAAGCGTCTCCGCGTAGGAGGCTACCCCGGCAGGCAACCTCAGCGGCAAAACCAAAGGGGAGATAGCAGCCCCACCTCACGTAGGGGTAGAGCAGCTGAGAGCCCAAAAGCAGGAGATTGATGAAGTCAGACAACAGCTTATGCGGGAATACACGGAGGTCGATCGCGAGATTGAACGCCATGGAGACGGTGGGCGCACACGTGTTGTGGCCCGTGACGTAAACCGAAGGATCATCACCGATGATGAAACCCTTACTCACTTCACTCGGGCAAGCCAGAACATCACCACCGCAACGGCTTTGATCCATGGCCTTTTAGAGGCCGCAACGCCTAAGGATCATCAGGCCCACCACAAAATTCACACGCTGCTCGAGCGTGCGGTGGCGCAGCAGGCAGAAAGCTCGTTGTCTCGGCGACACGAGCTCGACACCAGCTAGCGCACTCCCTCAGTGTGTCCCGCCAAAGACGCATTAGTCCACCAAGCACCACAAGGTGGTAGGCAGCATGCTGTGGCCCAGATACATCAGTGTCTCGGCTGTAACCACGATGCACACAGCACCCTCGACACCCAAAGACGTACCTACAGTGACCCAAGAGAAGGAGCCCACCATGTCTATCATCCTCATCGCAATGGATGCTACAATAGTGGTGAGGACCGGAGCTCGAGCCCTGGCCTGCCAGGCCCTTAGGCCTTCGACCGGCACATCCTCAACGCTGCTTTCCCACTAAGGTATCGACCACCTACCAATATCCCTAAGTACTCTAGGGAGACAAACCCTGGACTTTGGCTTGAAGACTATCGGCTTGCCTTTCAAGCCGATGGTGCAGATAATGATGACTTCATTATCCACAACCTTCCACTGTTCTTGGCTGATTTGGTGCGAGCATGGTTGGAGCACCTGCCGCCCAACGCAATATAGAGTTGGGCAGGTTTGAAGGAGATCTTTGTGGGAAACTTCCAGGGCACATACAAACGCCCTAAGAACCCATGGGACCTCAAGAACTACCGATAGAAGGCTGGTGAGACCCTCCATGGGTACATCTGATGCTTCTCCCAATAGTGCAATGAGCTCCCTAACATCACCGATGCCAACATGATAGGAGCCTTCCTGTCCAGGATGACCTACGAGTCTTTAGTTCATAAGCTGGGATGCAAGGGCCCGCGAACCACCAAGGAACTTCTGGACATCGCCACTAGCCATGCCTTAGGAGAAGAGGTGGTTGGAGCAATCTTCGATCACCATGAGGGCAAGGCAAGGCAGGACGAGGGTGCCGGTGAAGGCTCCACTGATCATTCTGCCAAAAGGAAGAATAAGAAGCAACGGTGCAAGGACTCGCTCGTGGCCACTGCTGACTGCAAGGGTGGTCGGAAGCCCACAAAGGGCACTCCAAACCACTTCAAAAATTTACTCGAGGGGCCATGCCTGAACCACGCCTTTCCTGTTAAGCATCTGCTCAAGGACTACAGCCTCATGCGGTGGTTCTTGTCCAGAGGCTCCAACAAAGGGGAGCAGGGGAAAGACCCTCCTCCCACTGTGGATGACGCCGAGGAGAAGGACGATGGCTTTCCAACGCTAGATAGCTACCTTATGATCTTCAGAGGATCAGTGGCCTATGACTCCAAACACCATCAGAAGGTCACGCACCACGAAGTCTACACGGCCCAACCAGCCACACCTCCCTTCCTCCGGCTATCGAAGTCTGCCATAACCTTCGATCGGACTGACCATCTAGATACCATAGTACACCCGAGGAGATATCTGCTTGTGGTTGACCCAATCATCAGCCCAAAGTGACTCACCAAAGTACTGATGGATGGAGGCAGCGGCCTCAACATCATGCATGCCAAGACACTCGATGAGATGGGCGTCGACCGGACACACTTTTGCCCAACCTGAGCGCCTTTCCATGGCATCGTGCCCGAGAAGTATGCCACGCCACTTAGGTAGATCGATCTACCCATTACTTTTAGGGATTAGTTCAATTATAGGACTGAGACCCTCACCTTCGAGGTGGTTGGGTTCCCCAGAACCTTCCACACCATTCTAGGACATCCATGCTATGTGAAGTTCATGGCCATCCCCAACTACACATACCTCAAGCTGAAGATGCCAGGCCCCCATGGGGTCATCACTGTCGGCACCTCCTTCTAGAGTGCCTACAAGTGCGAGGTCGAGTGTTGCGGCCACGCCATAGCAATTGTTGCCTTCGGGGAACTCACTGCCCTCAAGGAGGAGGTAGCCAAAGAAGCGCCTGACACCAAGAAGTCGACCAGGTTGTTTGAATTGACAAAGGGCTTCAAGGAGGTCCTCATAGATCCTAGCAGCTCCAAGGGTAAAACGGTATGCATTGGTACCGCACTTTCCTCCGAATAGGAAAGCACGCTCGTCGACTTCCTCCACAGCAACAAAGACATCTTTGCGTGGAAACCCTCGTATATGTAAGGCATTCCGAGCGAGGTCACCGAGCATACCTTGAAGATCCATCCAGGCTCCAAGCCAGTGAAGCAACGCCTATGTTGCTTCGACGAGGAGAAGCACAGGGCCATCGGTGAAGAGATAGCAAAATTGTTGGTTGTCGGATTCATCAAGGAAGTATACCACCCAGAGTGGTTAGCCAATCCTATTCTTGTAGGAAAGAAGAGCAGGAAATGGAGGATGTGTGTAGACTATACGAGTCTCAACAAGGTGTGCCCAAAGGATCCATTTCCTTTGTCACGCATAGACCAAATAGTCGACTCTACCTCAGGGTGTGAAAACCTCTGCTTCCTTGATGCCTACTCCGGCTACTATCAAATCATGATGAAAGAGTCCAACCAACTCATGACGTCTTTCATCACCCCCTTCAGATCATTCTACTATGTCTCGATGCTGTTTGGACTAAAGAACGCTGGGCTACATACCAGCATTATATGCTTAGATGCTTCGGGGACCTCATCGGGTGGACTATTGAGGCCTACGACGACAACATCATAGTTAAGTCCAAACAAGCTAACCACCTCGTTGCCGATCTTGAGCAGACCTTTGCAAAATTCTGAGCGAATGGCATCAAACTCAACCTCGAGAAGTGTGTTTTCGAGGTCCCAAGGGGCATGCTGCTCGGCTTCATCGTCTCTAAATGTGGCATCGAAGCCAACCTAGAGAAAATCTCAGCCATCACAAGGATAGGCCTAATTCAGAACATAAAGGGAGTTCAGCGAATCATAGGGTGCCTTGCTGCCCTCAGCCAATTCATCTCATGCCTCAGCGAATGAGGTATCCCCCTTTATCGACTCTTGAAGAAAGTCGACCGCTTTGAGTGGACATCCGAGGCCTAGGAGGCACTTGACATGGTCAAACTACTTCTGATAAGACCCCCCATCCTAGTTTCTCCAAGCGATGGAGAATCCCTCCTGCTATACATAGCGGCCACCATGCAAGTGGTCAGCGCCACCCTAGTAGTAGAGCAGGAGGAAGAGGGGCACGCCCTCAAGGTGCAGTGCCCTATGTACTTCATCAGCGAGGTACTATCCTACTCCAAGACCCACTACTCCCAAATCCAGAAGCTCCTATATACCGTCCTCAACACCAAGAGGAAGCTACGCCACTACTTTGAGTCACACCCCATGACGGTCGTGACATCATTCCCCCTCGGCGAGGTCATCTAGAGCCAAGACGCCATAGGAAGAACCACAAAGTGGGCACTTGAGTTGATGGATCAAGGCATCATGTATGCCTCCTGAACGGTGATCAAGTTCTAGGTGTTGGCTAACTTCATCGCGGAATGGACTAAGGTCCAAACACCACTGGCAGTTGTTGACCAAGAGTATTGGATGATGTACTTTGACGGATCGCTGATGAAGAAGGGTGCCGGCATGGGGCTAGTCTTCGTATCACCCCTCGGGGTCCGCATGAGGTACATGGTTCATCTCCATTTCCCCTCATCAAATAATGTGGTCGAGTATGAAGCACTCATCAACAGCCCACGCATCGCCATTGAGTTGGGCATCCGACGCCTCGACATCCAAGGTGACTCCCAGCTGGTTGTCAACCAAGTCATGAAGGAGTCGAGCTACCACAATGCCAAGATGGTTGTGTACTACCAAGAAGTCCGATGGCTAGAGGACAAATTTGACAACCTCAAACTCAATCACATCCCAAGGCACCTCAATGAAGCGGTTGGCGTGCTTGCAAAAGTGGCATCTAGTCGAGAGCCAGTGCCAATGGGTGTCTTCACCAGCGACCAACACAAGCCCTCAGTATGCTATGAAGGGTTGGAATAGGCCAATGATAGTCCATCTGATCCAGCCTCGGGGGCTAACCAACCAACGGCTCCGTCTAGCCCAGAGCTCATGGAGCTTAAAGAGGATCCAGCGATAGAGCCTGACCCTCTAGATGACTAGAGAACACTCTACCTCGACTACCTCCTCCATGACACACTGCCGATGGACAAGACGGAAGCTTGATGGCTTGCACATCGTGCCAAGTCCTTTGTTCTTGTAGAAGGCGAACTCTACAAACGAATCCACACCAGGATCCTACAGCTCTGTATCCCCATCAAATAGGGGAAGCTTCTATAGAGCGATATCCAAGGTGAGGTATATGGTCACCACACCGCATCTAAAACCTTGATGGGGAACACATTCCAATAGGGCTTCTACTGGCCCACTATAGTAGCCAACACTGAGCAGATAATACGCACCTGCGAAGGGTGCCAGTACTACGCTCGGCAAACTCACCTCCTAGCCTAGGCACTCCAGATGATCCCTATCATGTGGCCCTTCACGGTCTAGGGGCTTGATCTGGTTGGGCCTCTCAAGAAGGTGCCCAGGGGCTACACCCATTTGCTTGTCACCGTAGACAAGTTCACAAAATGAATCAAAGCTCGGCCAATCTCCATGATCAAATCCAAGCAAGCCATGCTGCTCTTCCTCGACATCATCCATCGCTTTGGAGTATCAAACTCCATCATCACAGATAATGGCACACAGTTCACCGGCAAAAAATTCCTTTGATTCTATGAAGAACAACATATCTGGGTCGATTGGGCCGCTGTCACGCACCCCCAAACGAACGGGTAGGTCAAGCGCGCAAATGGCATGCTCCTACAGGGCCTCAAGCCTAGGATCTTCAACTGGTTGAACAAATTTGGTGCACGCTGGGTCACCGAGCTCCCTACGGTGCTCTAGAGCTTGAGGACAACTCCTAGCTGAGCCACCAGCAACATGCCTTTCTTCATGGTCTATGGTTCAAAGGCCATCCTCAAAACTGACCTCGACTATGGAGAGCCAAGAATTAGAGCATACGACAAACAAGGAGCGAAGGCATCCCATGAAGATGCCATGGACTAGCTAGACGAAGCTCGCAACATTGCCCTCCTCCATTCAGCCAAGTACCAGCAGGCGCTGCATTGGTACCATAGCCAACGGGTGTGGGATCGAGCCTTCAATGTTGGGGACCTGGTTCTCCACCTCATATAGAGCAACAAGGACCGTCACAAGCTCTCCCCGCCCCAAGAGGGACCATATGTCATCGCGGAAGTACTCTGGCCAGGCGCCTACAAGTTGAAAACCATCGACGATGAGGTCTTCACCAACGCCTAGAACATTGAGCAGCTACGTCGTTTTTACCCTTAAATAAACGCATACTTTTTCTTATCAGTTTTTATCTTCAAAAATCCCTGATCTTTAGTGACATCCGACCCCTACAAAGTGCGAGGGCTCAGACCTCACTCGAGGGCTGATATAAGTATGTTTATCTTACAAACACTCTCTGTGTTATCTTATAAACATTCTCTATGTTTTCCCTCAGTTCTCATGGTAAGTCCTAAAGGCTAGAATTTCAGGAACAAAATCTGAGTATAACTAGTAGGACTGTGGAAAACCCATGCCCTAGCAGCTACGGCCTCCTTGCTTACTAGCGTGATCAGAATTGATTCACCCACACTCTAAGTTTTTTGTGACCTTAACTATGGGAAGGGTCAGAAGGCACTAAAACATCTTTTACAAAAAGAGGGAGAAGAGCTGAAAAGCAGCTTGCCGTAATGAAATTTAAGAACTTGTTCATTTTTTGCACAAATTCATCGCTTACAAAGTGATTTCATCATGAAAAGGACTGATGTATTCATAAATACAAAAAAACTATTCACACGGGGCTCCCCCATAACTTATTCGATTACAGTTTCTGACCAGTTCTACTATAAGCACTACTACGGTTGCCGCGCCATGCTCTCCATCGGCGACATCCTACCGCTCCATGGTATCCTCGAGGGCGTCATTGTTTGCAACATCGAGCACCACATCGGTGACCTTAGTGCCTTCACCAGGGCGTCTAGGGACTACGTCATTGTGATCAGCCGCAACCCTGACAACAGCACCTGGACAGGGGGGCTCCCCACCGAAGAAAGGCTACCATGGCCGATGGATGTCTCTGACATCTCATCAAGCTTCATGAACTGGCTGACCTGAGTAGCAGCAAGGGCGCGGCCCCCTATCGACACAATCCTGGGTGGTTTCCCCACCAATAACACTCACCTAGAGAAGGTTCACTGGAAGAAGTCCTTGTATGGCTCCATTTCGATGAAGGCCTCGTGGACGATGACAAAGTCGATGATGCTCAGCATCCTCTAGTGTGCCTCCTCCTTCGGCAGTAGCAGCCCCTTCTCAACAAAGGCGGCTAGCGCCATCTCATCTACATTGGATGACCTCTAGCTCGACATCGCACTCTAGATTCATGAATGGATCTATGAGTTCTCCTCTCCCTCGCATTACCCTCTCTCACTTAGGAATCACCGTGACATACGAATGCGCTCGGCAAGAAGGAGAAAGGAGGAGAGGTAGCAGCTCAAGAATAAGCGAAGGAATGGGGACGAGAACCCCCTCCCTCCCCCTATTTAAGGAGGAGACGCAGCAGCGGAAGAAAGGCAAAAGGTTGGGATGAAAAACCCTCTCCCTTCCCCTATTCAATGCAGATGGGAAATCGATGCTGATGGGAATCCAAGGGGATGCGCCTAGAACGACGGGACGCGCTATGATCGACGAGCATCATCTGATCAAACAGGACGTTGCCGAGGCATGGCCCACCACTACCGCATGTCGAGCATAAGAATTAGGGCGCACCGGCATGCAGGCGACTCTCCGCTTCCCCAGGTAGGACCACAAAACGACCCAACTACGGAACCCCACCAAGGGGGCCCAACGGGCCTCCTGGGTCGATCGAATGGCCTAGGTAAAATGACAAACAAACGATCGCTGAAAGATAAGCACCTCTATTTACTCACTTTGCGTGTTAATTTCATTACCGAGCTTCCAACCCCAGCAATGGTAGGGGCACGGACATCGCTCGGGGGCTACCGAGAGTGTCTACTTGTTTAGACATCCTCATTGCATGACCCCTCCTTATGTTTAAAAACCGGAGACACGGTGTGCGAGTGTAAAACTTTGAGTAAAACTGGACGAACCGCTAGACCCTACGCCCTGGTGGCTATGGTGTTTTTGTTCACCAGCATAATCAAATTCATAGTTTCTCGCACCCCAATCTTTAGCATCCACCTTCTCGAGAAGGGTTCGGAGGGATCCATCTGTAGAATCTCCATCAAAGGAGAAGCTGTCAGGTCGCCTAAAGTCAATCGAATGGCTCGGATTGCCGCTAAGAGACAAAAATGAAAAATTATGATGCTCATGAAGGTCACGCAGGCCCCGTCGCAAATGTCGGACCTGGACCCCACATGGACATGTCTGGTAAGAGCTTCTCATCGCTCATGCCACCAAGGTAATATTACCGACCCTCACTTTCGTTTCAATTAAATCATACATTAATCCCATACATCCAAAACGTTGCATATGCAATCACTGCATCTCAACACTTCATGTCGCATCACGAAGCGGCAGTCGCCTCATTTGATATGAGTGGCAACTGACCAAGGTTCAAAGGTTGGCCCACAAAGGGCTCGAGGCTGCCTCATGTAAAACAGAGCCAGGGGAGAAAAACTAAGATGAGCCCCAGCGGCCTTGCCCGACCCCACTTAGAAGCGGATAGGGACACCTTGACCTTTCTCGTTCAATTCTAACCTTTAGCCAAACCCATAGAATCTCCATCGAGGAGAGGCCAATGGACCACCTGAGCCTATCGAATGGCTCGGGCATCTACCGGGAGGCGGGTTAAGAAGTAGTGGAATGCCACCTGAGGGCTCTACCAACCCCGTCAGTGAATGATGGACCCAGATTCCACACGAATGTGCCCGTTAGCGAGCTCATTGAGCGCGACACTCGAGCCGTCAAGGCAAGTGTCGTTAACTCAGCCCCTCTGGTTGCAAAAACTAAGGACTAGGTCACATGTGAAACATGGCTGACCCTTATCAGACCCCAAGGGGCTCGAGCCACTCGATCTGATATTGAGAGATCGAGGTTCGAAGGCTGGCCCGCGAAGGGTCCAAGGCCGCCTCACATCAAACAAGAGCTAGGGGAGAAAACGCAGATGAGCCTCAGCGGCCTTTGCCCAACCCGCATTGAGGCGGATAGGGTCATCTCAACCTTCTAGTTCAATCTAGCCTCTAGTCAAGCCCATAGAATCCTCATTGAGGGGGAATCTGTTGGAAGGCAGGTCAAGGAGCAACGAAATGCCACCTAGGGGCTTTGCCGACCTTGTCGCAAAGCAAGGGGATCAGATTTTGTTCGAACATCCCCATTAGCAAGCTCATCAAGCACGTCACTTGAGCCGTCGAGGCAAGTGATGTCGCCTCAACCCCTCTAGTTGCGGAAACCATGGACGGGGCAATAGTCACAAAATGAGCCGGCCCTTGACCGAATCCCCACCACGTGTGGGGGCTCGGGGAAGGTCAGGCTAGCAATGAGACCAAACACACGGTCACGGAATGATCGCCAAAATCCTAGGTAAGGGGTACATGCGAATACAAGATTAAGTTTGCTACCCTCGCTTTGGTCTCTAGTAACATCTGGCCCTAGCGATTGCAAGGGGTTGGAACTCACTTGGGGGCTGATAAAGGTATAAATACCTTCTTTTTTTGAAACAGTCATTGCATCAGACCTCTTCCTCATGTTAAGGTTAGTGGCAAGGTTTGTGGGAGCAGATAAACGAGCATGCCTAGTAAGACTGCAAAAAGCCCACGCCCCAATGGCTATGGTTACTTTGCTCACCAGCATAATCAAAATTTCCCCCTTATACACCTCGGGCCCTACGGTCTTAATGAATGGAAGGGTTGGATCGCATAAACTTTTTTTCTCGATTGAAAAAGGGAAGAAAGTAAGCTCAAACAAATGAAACAAAATTGCAAAACAAAATTATGAATCTATTTTCGGACACAAAAGTACCAACACTTGTCCACATATTACAGATAAATGTTTATCAAACTTATTCAACTAACTACTTCCTCGGAGGGAGAACTATTTCTTTTAGCCTATTCGCTAGGTCCCACGCAATGGGAGTCACCGCCTTCTCAATCTCATCCAGCTCAGAGTTTTCATAGCTAGGTGTGAAGCCGAGGCTCATTGCCTCCAAGTTAACTTCTTGATCATAATGAGAGCAGGCAATAGCAAAGGCTTGGGTGATCCCAGCATGAAAGGCATTCTCCTCAAGCTGGCGCACCCACGCCGTGATATCTACGGCATGGGCCGCAAGTGAGCCAATTTCCTCTAGCGTGCCACCCCCAGGTCATCAAAAACAACCCCGATGGCAGCATGCAGGAGATCATGCTCATCACTCACAGCCTAAAGAATCCCCCACACCTCGGCAAGCTCCATGCCTAGCCTAGTAGAGACGCTCTCGACCTCCAGCCTTCGAGCCACCACGGCTCCAAGATCCACTCGGAGGGAGCTGACCCCCTGACGCACATCATCGTGCTCTCAGATGGCCTTGTTGTGCTCCTCGCAGGTCGTGCCATGCTCCAAGTGGAGTCTTTCTATGGTCTGGCGTAGCTCATCTCGCTCCCTACATAGCTAGGTGATCACCTCGGCATCTTGATTTGCCCTCTACTGCAGGGCTACGGACCTTTCCTCGGCTTCTAGCTTGAGGTCCCGCTCCCTCTCTAGCTCCTCTAGGAGCTCAACTGCCCACTAGCTAGTCTCAGCGTCTTTCTAGAGCAGCTTGTCCTACTCCTTTTGGACCCTGGTGGCCGCCTCCTTGTCCTGCTGCACCCTTGCCGATAGATCCTAGAACATCCCATGGATCTCCTCCACGTCTCGACATGCCTTGGCTTCTCGCTGTTGGGCAGCAGCAAGCTAGGCGCTCACATCTCTGAGTAGCCAGGCCTCCTCAGTGAGGTGGTCCCATTCCATCTTCTACTCATGGAGGAACTAGGACTTCTCTCAGCTATGAGCAATAAGGGACTGAAAAGAAGACCAGTGTCAAAAATACAAAAATACATGAAGAAAGAAGAAAGCGAGAGGAAAGATCAAGTAGATACTCGGCCAGTGGGAACAATGACATCACGCAGAACGCCCCTAGCCTAGCTCAAGGCATCCATCATAGTCAAGAACCCAACGTCGAGACTATCTTGCTCTATGCTCTCGGTAGCATCGTCGAGCGAGAAGAGAGTCGACATTGGGTCTTGAGGAGCCATCCACTAGAGCAGCGGCTCACCCCACACGGGTGAGTGGCTACCCCCGACATCAGGGCCGAGGGCGACCCCCGCTGATCCTCTCCACCACCGCAACAATGCCCGAGGACCCTCTGGCTATGTCCCCCTTTGTCCGGCCCACCTCGAGCGCCGCCGCCTAGGCCACCGGTGGCATGGATTGCGCCACTCCCTCGGACACCACTATGGCAACGTCTGACTGTGCCTGGCTTGTCATGGTCGCGGCCACCTCTGCTTGTGACACTCGGGCCTCGACTTGCGGCACCGTGCCCACCACAAAGGGCGCCACAAGCGCGGGCGGTAGCTCCATCCGCTCCAACGTAGGCGGCGGAGTCACCTCCACCGTCGTCTGCTCGGTGACCCCCAAGGGCGCTTCTTCAGCCTCGGCACCTGCTTGACCCACCGAGGGCATGGGCACCACTGCTGGCAGCGCCTGACCAGCCGATAAGTCCACAACATTGACTCCACTCCTGCTCAAAACAGGAGCGATGTCGGGCAACAACACCCGTTCCACCTAAAGAGCAACACTCTTCTTGGGTGCCAACGCCAAAGAACAGCCCCATTGCAAGATTCCACAAAAGTTAAAAGGCATAGGTCACACTGAAAAACACAAAAAACAGAGGAATTGGTAACTTACGCTAGCGTTGTTGGGCAGTAGGAACGTTTTGGGGACGAATCCCTAGATTCCTGCTCCAATTCGTCTGGGCAGGACCGTTTTGAGCCTACCTCCTGCTCCTGGGTAGAGGGGCTTGTCTCCCTTGCCTCCGAGGGTGCAGCGGCGGGGCCACCCCTCTCTGTCAGCACCTCGGGTGCGGCGGCAGATCCGCCTGCCCCCATTAGCTCATGGAGCACGGTAGTGGAGCCGCCCGCCTCCACCAGCACCCCCGACGCGGCGGTGGATCCACCAGCTCCCACTAGTTCTGAGGATGGGCCGATGGTTTGGCCCGTCTCCATCAGCCTCACGTACTCACTTCCCTCTGCATGGAATGGGAAGGGTCCCTGCATGGACAAGTGGGTACCTATCAGCGTATCCTCACCCACCAGGACATCCCACTCCACATCGGCAACTACCTCGTCAAACTCCTCCTCATCATCGCCGTCATCACTGTCTATCTCCTCTCCTCGCTCCCATGCTTGCTGCTTCTATAGCATCTTCTTCCTCTTGAGCTCCTTTGTCTTCCTATCCCACTCGACCATGGTGCGATTCACCATCGCCATGAGCTGGTCCTTCGACAGTGGAGTCGGACAATCCACAAAGACGAGTCTCTTTGGCTAGTCCCGCTATCCTGAGGTCAGCATCAAGGGGTCAGAAATTCAAGTGAAAAGGAGGCACGAGAAAAAGAGAACTTACGAAGTCAATAAACCCTGGTTCTGGCCGCACTAGGGGATGCCCTGGCACTGGATACACGAAATCAAGGACAACACCGGCGTTGTCCTTCAAAGGCTCCATCGCCTCCTTGATGCATTGCGCCACTTTGAAGGGGGAGTGCTTTGTCGACAAGCGTCGTCCCTTCGAGCAATGCTCCAGGCCCCATCAGGTATAGGGGAAGCGCACAGCTCATCAGTTGCACCACCCTCCACGTATGGTAGGCGTCGATGATCCCTGATCCCTTCACGCCCCTCTCCTTTAGAATTTGGAGGGCGGCAAGATGGTCCTTGATCCTCTTCTTGTCTTTGTCCGAGGACACCCCACTTCCACTGACCCGAGGACCTCTTCGATGATGCACCTGGAGAACTGCCGACAAGAGGGCGGCAACATCGTCCTTGACATAAAACCAATGCGAATGCCACCCCTTGTTAGAGGATGATAGACGCATCAGCGGGTATTTGTTCACCCAGTTGTTGCAGAGATGAATGCCGTCGCATCCAACGGCATGCTCAGCTCTTGCTTCCTAACCCACCTCTTCAAAAGGTTGACGGCGAAGAGATACCGCCATAGGTCGAAGTGGGGACTAATCCCCAGGAACACCTCACATAGGGCGATGAACGCCGCAATGTGCTAGACCCCATTGGGGGTAAGGTGTTGCAACTCCAACCTTATTTTTTTTTTTTAGGGTAATCAAATAGCCCACGAAGAAACTTTTGGGCAAGTATTGGGAATCCCGCTTTGAAAGTTGAAGCGAAGGACCGAACATACCCCTCGAGCGCGACGACTCGTCCTCAACTGAGCAGCCGCCACTCCTCGGCGGACGTCAGTGGCAAAGGAGTCCATGGCGGAACGAGGCCCTCTAGGTATTGAGGGTGAGCAGATCTACACCACAGTCATAAAGACTGGGTGGGGGGTGGATGCGAGATTTACGGTGGCTGCGATGTGATGCGCAGCTGACGGCGGCGGCGATGCGGGTGTAGGAGGCTCAGGTGATTAGCGGTGGAGTGCGATGCAAAAGCGCGAGGAGGCGAATTATGGAACCCTAGGGGCGAACCCCTTAGTTTTATAAGGGCGATGGATGCGAGAAGAGCAACCGCCCGCCTAGATCTCTGAGCCTGCCACGACACACCACCACATCACGTCGTGGGATATGCGCCCACGATCCCTATCCTTTCCCACCACAATCACATCAGACGTTTTGTCTTCCCGAGCAGACCAGGACTCTTTTCCCACATAGGGGATATAGGTCAAAAAGCATTTCTTTGGCCCACCTAGGCCTAGGAGTTTGAGGGTTGGCCCAATAGTTTCAACAGTCGTCCCAATGAGGGATGGGCCCATGAACGGCCAAAACTCAGGCGCACGAACCTCAAAGGAGTCTTGATCCACAAACAAGTCTCAATCAGGCTAACCCTAGATAAATCCTCGCGAACGGGATACCAAGGTCCCCTTTAAACCATCTAGTTGACAAAACCCAAAACTCACAGCCATACCCATGAAGGGTCTGAAATTACCCCCGGGCGATTCTATCCAAATCACCTGGGGGCTCGGGGGCTACACCCAACGGGTGTGCTCACACGCACCGTCTAGCGAATCGAAATACCCCTTGGGTGATCCTACTCGAATCACCCAGGGGCTTGGGGGCTACACCCGATGGGTGCGCTCATGCACACCCCTGGCGAATCAAAATACCCCCGGGCCAATTCTGCCCGAATCACTCGGGGGCTCGGGGGCTACACCCGTCGGGTGCGCTCGTGCGCACCCTTTGGCAAGTCAAATCACCCCCAGGTGATTTTATCCGAATCACCTAGGGGCTCGGGGGTTACTGTCGGGGACCCAATATTGGGGTACCCAATGAGGTGGAACTAATAACCATCGAACATTGACGCTTCCGGTCAGACAAGAACGCTACTACGGTTCTTGCTCGAATGATGGAAGATTAGCTTTGCCTCGCCTGACCCCTGAGGGCTAGACTCTGCCTCGCCCGATGGCTGAGAGCTGGCTCCGCCTCGCCCAATGTTTGAGGGCTGGCTCCGCCCCACCCGACATCTGAGGGCAGGCTCCGCCTCGCCCAATGTCTGAGGGCTAGCTCTGCCCCGCCCGACGTCCGAGGGTGGGCTCCGCCTCGCTAGATGGCTAAGGGTAGGCTCCACCTCACCCGATGGCTAAGGGCAGGCTCCGCCTCGCCCGATGTATGAGGGCTGGCTCCGCCTCGCCCGATGACTGCACCCTACTCCTTCATAATGATGACCAGGAGGTAAGATAGGACACTCAGGTCAAACGTGGTACCGAGGACCATGCCCTGCACGCCTGCGAGAAGGTACCGTCAGGATACGATGAGACGGACGCTTTAAGCCCTTCTAGGCATGGCAGAGCCCGAATAGTGTTGTAGGCGCCGCCATTAGCCCTCAGGCGTGGATCCTAACACAAGCATACAACAACCACTACAATCCAAGGAAGAGCTCACATCATCTACAGTAAATAGGCGTATAGTCATTTCCCCATCTAGTCCTCATAGAGTCATGGCTCGGCGTCCTGACACATCGCACCATCCACCGAGGGAGGATGGGACATGACCACTCGCTAAGACGAAGCCAGAGTCTGGCCCTATTAGGATCAATGAAACATGCTATCCCTGGCGTGGTCTGCCATGTCAGCAGGGCAGGCTCAAAGAAAAAGGAAGAGTCGGCACCCTCGAAGGACCTTCTCTACCTTTGGTTTTTTCCTCTTTCTCCCATCTGTAACCCCTACTTCCCCTTGGTCTATAAAAGGGAGGGCAGGACACCCCACTAGGGGGATGAATCAATTCCACACGTAACACACAGCCAAGCAGCAACTGAGCTCTTGGCATCCTTTTGACCTTTCCATCAGAGACTTGGGACCTATCCCTCTCTCGACCGTTTGTACCCCCTACTACGAACCTTTTTCGGTACTAATAACAAGAGCAGCAGCAAATTGGATGTAGGAACATTCTGCCCAAACCAGTATAAACCTTGTATCTTTTAGTTACCATCTGAGCCTAACGCGCAATAAATATAAATTTACTAGTTGGTGTTTGTTCGTAACACCGACAATATGGTTACACAATTTCTAGCCTACTCAAGATATACTTGCTACTACCAGGCAAGAATTTAGCTAATAGAATGAGAATTATATCAACTGATGAAGACACCAATGTGATGTGTACTATTGTGGATAGGGTCAAGACATTATTTGTGTACATTGACTATGAAGACATTGTTGCATCTACCACTTGGGATGATATAGTAGCCAACCTAGTGGCAAAGATGCCAAAGGTGATTAGCCCTATGAAGGCCCAACACACAGAGAGCAAATGAGGTGTGGAGTTACCTAAATTTTATAAGAATTTGCCACAAACTTCTATTGAGGTTGAGATCTTAAGTGATACTAGTGAAGACTCTGAGGTGGAAGACTTGTTTGATAGTGATAATGATCCTAATGATGGAGGTGAGGATCTTTATGTTGATGTGGGTGAAGATGGGTTCTCAGGAAGGTGCAAGATGACCAGAGGTAGTAGGTTGAAGGGTCAAAGAGTAGTAGGTACTCCAGATGATGAGGAAGATGGCTCACTTGATGAAGATGTGATGGACATGAGTGATGAAGATTCAGCAGGGAGAATCAACTTGAAGTTTACAAGTTTCAAGGCAGAAGATATTAGCAATCCTTGTTTTAAAGTTAGGATGATCTTTGAATCAGTGGACATAGTGAGGAACGCTTGTCATTAAGTACTCAATGAAGAATAAGATAGACATCAAAATCCCAAGGAATGATAAGAGGAGGGTGAGGGCACACTGTGCTGAAGGCTGCCCATGGTCTCTGTATGCCTCATATGATAGTAGAGCAAGGGCTTTCATGGTGACAGAAATAAGAACCTACAACAACTTTCAGTAACAGCATGATAACTTTGAATAACATCACGACATCCCTAATACTATTAGCCAACATGCTCCGATTGTCAACCATCTTCTCCTCCTGAACTTGACATGCTTCCTTCTTACTAACCAACTAACCAGTCTTCAATAACCATCTTCATTTCCATATGACTATGAGAAGGACCAGAAAATGCAAGTACATAACTAGCTAGCAAGTATCCATTCTTAATCAAGAACTACTCATAGTCATCCTTCCAATACAAAAAATCGCACCCACTTCTTTAACACTGAACAAAATTTCAATAAAATTAGTCCCATCAAACCAATTTTGACCAAAATTAGGAACAAATCGACAGACTTCCTCAAAAAAGCAACTCACCTACCTGCTTGGACAGATGTAGAAGTAATGAACATAATTCTCAGTGTCTTTGCTCGTAGTGCCTTCACCTTACGTGACTTGCATTCTGCAAATACAATGAGAGCGAGCAACACCTTGTCCCGGCGTCGAAGCGTCCCCGTCAAACTAGGGCTCACCATGGAAACTGAAGCACAAATATAAGAGGGATTAGGAGCAGAGCTAACGATTAGAGGTGGGATTTAGGGGATGAAATCCGACTACCTGGAATGGTTGGATGCTGGCACCTACACTTTCGGCTACGACCGCCAACCTGCTAGGGCTCGGCGTGGTTGCAACCTGGTGACGAAGAACATGGGCGACGGGAATGAGCGAGAAAAAAGAGAGTTGGGAGAAGGGGCCTAGTGTCCCTTTGATCATGAGGAGACAAGAGGCGGGGACAATCCACTAAATAAACAAATTAACAACTCCACCCACAAAATTTTTAAAACACCCCGCACACCACTCACGAGCGAGCTTCCTAACTATACTACAAATTAATCATGACTGAAAAACAACTAGAACACTCCATGAACATGGGAAATAAAAAGTACTAACACATACCATCTACACAAATATAGTATAACTACTTTATTTTTTCAAGGATACAACATGAATAATTATAATAATTACTAAGTATAAAACAAAGGACATGTTTAGATTAGCTATGACTAGTTGCTAAAAATGAACTTTCGGCTTACCTTATAATCCACACTATTTAGCTTATTTTTTCAGCCGGAACAGTGTTTTTCTCTCACAACAATTCAGCCAGAACAGTGTTTTTCAGCCAGTTCAGCCAAGTTTCAGCAAGCCGAACGGGCCAGAGTTGGCAAACTAGTTGGCTAACAACTAATTGTAGGCTAAGCTAACAAATTGCCCATTTATTAGCCTCATTTGGATGGGCTGGAACAATAATTTAGGTTAAAAACTAGCTAGCTAACAATTATTCCTATGCATCCAAACAGGACTGAAGTAGGGTTTTAGAAATATTGGAGGAGAGGGGACGTCCGCTATGATGTACTAAGATGTTTGCTTTCCCATAAGTAAATCATTATATGTTTATTAACTGAGCAACTGGTTTGAATGTTGCTATACCCATATGACACTTATAAGCATTTTTTTTTTCTGCACAAACCTTCCAGTACCTTACAAAATATATATACACAAGAATCATAATCATAAATCACAATCTATTATGCTTTATGAACGAACACAAACATCTGTTTACTTGCACCATGTGGGAGACAGCTAATGAGTTTTTAATGACTATCACCCTGACTGACGTCCAGAAGTGGCCAAAAAGCCAAATTTGCCAATCGACAACGTCAAAAGCCGGGGCGCACTGCCGCAGCAGGCAGGCAGCAGGCCCTGTGGGTGTGGGGGGGTTAAAGAAGAGGGGTTTTTGGCGTCTAGCAGTCCCTTTCTGCTTGCGAACTTGCGACCCGGCGTTGCATTCCGTTCCTCTCCCTCTCCCCTCCTGTTCTCTCGGCTCTCGCCAGTCGCCGCGAGCGAGATGCAGGGCCTCGCCGTAGCAAGCCTGCTTCCTCCCGCCGCGGCCGCAGCTCGTCGGCGACCGCGCGCGTCCTCCTCTACCAGGTAAGGACCAGCCATCTCCCCACATTTGCCGCCTCCTCTGAGGTTGTTTCGGTGAGGCTAGTACGGCCGTGCGTGGTACGAGTGGCTCCCGCTCGAGAGCTCGTGGTCGCATTGCAAGTTGGCGTGGTGGATTTCCGCCGTCATGGTAGCGGCCTTGATTCTGATCGCGCGGGGGCCTTCGAGCGCCGGAGGAGGCGAAGGTATCAGGCGGCGAATACTAGTGAGACAGTCGTGGCTGCAGTTAGTTTCGTCTTACTTGGGGGTGGGGATGGATTTTTTATGCCTAATTTGGGGCTTCCAATGTTGGGAATCTGATGGATATGGTCTCCTTTTGTTGGTGCTGCTGAACCCGATCACGAGATTACTGCTCTTCCTGATTTGTTGCCTTGTTGGGATTAGTAAACTTGCTCTTGGGAGCGACGTTAAGTTGCAATTTCTGTGTACCTTGTATCTACCACCCGTGCTATACTGGCTCTCTTATGCACTTCATAGGTGTATCAGAAATTTGATGCTATTCGTGCTATACGAGTTGGCCTTGGCTGGCCCCTCAAATTTTCTGGAGCTACTAAATGGAAAATCCATCGATGGATTTGATCTGCGTGACATTTAAATGGAAAGTTATGAACCATGAGCTATGTATTTAGAATTGTCTGCTTGTACTGTTCGCCTTCCACAAAAATGGGGAGCATGGATGCACAAACTTGCATCATATACTAGGTTTCAGGTTACACGTTGTTGGATTTGACAGTCTGCACTCTTTTGTTACTCTTTTTTCCTTGCAAGATTTACAGGAGTTTGTCCCATCTAATATCACATTCCTTAAAAACAAAATGCATCATATCCGAGTATCATCTGCCATCCTTTCAATCATTTTATGCATTATTTCAATGTTATGCTGATTTACAGGGAAGCAGTTTTACAATGTTGGAAGTACGAATTAAGTCAAGACCAATATCTGGGAGGCTCCCTAAGGTAGTGTTTTGTGCTTGTCCACTAATAAATTATTCATTGTGTTCTACTGGATCATGTCAATTTTTTTTTGAATGTCACCGGGGCAGATTACTCCCCACCTGAATGTATATTAATATAGCCCCAAATCGGCTCGTTTTATGGTTTAAAACATTGAGGAAGAGGAAGAGGAAAACAACAACAACAGCGCCCAAGCACCAGGGCGAGGAGTGGCATAAACCACAAATAAACTAGTGAACTACCACAAGACATAGGAGCTCTTGGACGATGCCTCCAGGGAGGTGAATGATGCCAACACGTAATCATCGTCAGCCAAGTAGGAGCCTAGCGAGGTTTTCACTCGAGCCTTGTGCCGAGGAGTAGCTGCACCGCGACGGAGGGGGTGCCGGCCGCCGCCACACTGTGCGGAGCCGTTTCCGGACTCGCCCACGGCAGTGGGAGGCGCGCACTGGCAAGCGTCCACGCCTGGACGGAGGGAGGTGGGTGATGCCGGCCTCCGCCACACCGCGTGGAGCCATTCCCGGACTCGCTCGCGACAATGGGAGGCGTGCACCGGCAAGCATCCGCGCCTGGACGGAGAAAGGGAGGGTGCCGGCCGCCGCCACACCATGCGGAGCAGTTCCTGGACTCGCCCGCATGGTGGGAAGCGCGCACCGGCAAGTGTCCACGCATGGAGAGGGGGGAGGCGGCCGCCGCCGCCACACGCACGGAAGCCGTTCCCGGACTCGCCCGCACAGTGAGGAGGCGCAACTGGCCAAGCGTCTGCCCCAGACGGGGGGGGGGTTGGAGGTGTTGGTGGACGCCGCCGCCACACCGCACGGAGCCGTTCCCGGACTCGCCCGCGACAGTGGGAGGCGCGCACTCGGCAAGCATCCTCCGCACCCGGACGGAGGGGGGGGTGCCGACCGCTGCCACACCACGTAGAGTCGTCCCAGACTCGCCCGCGATGGTGGGAGGCGCACACCGGCAAGTATCCGCGCCAGCAGGGCGAGGGAAGAGGAACGAAGAGGACGCCTCCAAGGAGGTAGCGGTGTCCGCAAATGTCGCCATCTGGGCTTTCGCCCAACCACCGCCTGTTGCGACCTTCCGGAGCCCGGCTGAGGAAGGATGCAGAAAGCCCCAGTCCCGGGCCAGGCAGATCCGGCCACCAGCCCATGCCGGCGTGAGCCCGGCACCCCGTAGTCGGTCTTATCCGGGAGGGGAGGGCGTAGGCCGCCAGGAGCCTGACGCACGCAACCGGAGGGTCGACGCACGAGGCCACCGCGGGGCCCAACCGCACGGACGCCGCAGCCCTAGGCCAGTCGTCGACGAGACCACCAGAGTCGAGTCCGAGCGCCAGTGTCGTGCCAGCCCGCGGTCGCCCAAGCGCCGGCCGGCCAAATCCGGCCATCAGGCAACCGGATCCGGCCCCGCCGAAGCCGCCTCTAGAGGAGTTGGCCGCCACCACGATGAAGCTCTGTGAGGGTCGCCGTGAGGAGGTGGGAGACGGTAAGGAGCCTTGCCGCCGCCATTCTTGCAGCCGGCTCCTGGAGGCATGCTCCGGCGACGGCGAGGTGGAGGGAAGGAGGGAGAGGGACCCCGGCGGCCGGGGTTGAGTTTCCGCCCAAGCCGCCCGAGAGGGGCGACGCGGAGGCGAGCGCTAGCGCTACCACTTATACTTTACATTGCCTTGCAAAAAAAAACCTTGATATTCCTCTTTTCTCTCTTTCTCTGTTGTTCAGGATAAGTCAGTCTCAAGGAAGTTTGCACAGACATCGCTCAACAAATTTGCTCAGACCAGCTGCTGGTAGTTCTACCTTCCATCATCCAATGTTTGAATATCTTATTCTTAGCAGAATCCCATGCTTACCTTGCTTCACCCTGAAAATACTAGCCTTTTCTCACCCTGAACTTATTGCTATCAAAGATTTGTCACTTTTGTTTACATATGCGCCTTTTGCTTGCAGCAGCTATTTCAGTTGAACAAGATGAAGTCAATACTTATCTTCCAAAAGGTGATATGTGGTCTGTGCACAAGTTTGGTGGAACCTGTATGGGAACACCCCAAAGAATCCAGAGTGTCGCAGATATAGTTCTTGGTGATTCTTCTGAGAGGAAGCTGATAATTGTTTCAGCAATGTCCAAAGTAACCGACATGATGTACAACCTTGTACAGAAGGCTCAGTCAAGGGATGATTCATATACAATAGCATTGGACGAAGTTTTTGAGAATCATATGGCTGCAGCAAAGTATCTCCTTGATGGAGAAGATCTTGCAAGATTCTTGTCTCAGTTGCACTCAGACGTCAGCAACTTGCGAGCCATGCTCCGTGCTATTTATATAGGTTTGAGCTGCTAATTTCTCCACATCTCATGTTCTTCTATTCTTGAGTAACAAATTTTGTTTCTCAGGTCTGGAAGTATATTCTCAGCTTGTTGAATTCTTACTTGTTTGTTATTTTAGCTATCATGGATTTTGGAAAAACTTGACTTCATGATATCTGCAGTCTGCTAGATGCCCTCAATTTAATATTTATTTATATATGTTTGCAGCTGGGCATGCGACAGAATCTTTCTCTGACTTTGTTGTTGGGCATGGAGAGTTGTGGTCTGCGCAGATGCTGTCGTATGCAATAAAGAAGGTACACATGGGAAAAGCTAGACAACCTAATAGTTATCTGCAATTTGAACAACTTATTAAGGCTGCAGCGAGCTCATCCACTCCAATATCGTAGAATTGGCATGTCAGCAACATTTGTAACCATGTGCTGATATAGTTGGGTACTCTGATGATGCAAATTGATCATCACTGAATCTATTGACAGGAGCAGTGAATTCATCGCTCCTGCTTTCTCCAAGTGCCATAATTTAGAGTTTTAAATATAGTTGGATAGGAATTTAATCCAAGTGCCATATAGTTGTGGGTGTTGATGCATTTTGTTATAAACTTGGTTAAAGTTTGACTTAGGACAAAACTAAAACACCTTACATTTTGGAATTGAAGGAGTATTTATAGTAACAATGCTACCCATTAGACATGTGTGTGTCTTTCATAAACATTTACAACTACGAGTTGTACTTCCATTCCTTTGTTACAGTTACAGGATACCGGTATTTTGATCCAGTGTTTACCTTTCTTTACAAACTGACCTACACTGCAGTATTTAAACCATGCAGTCTGGGGCACCCTGCAGTTGGATGGATACAAGAGAAGTTCTAGTTGTAAAACCCAGTGGTTCTAATCAAGTAGACCCTGATTATTTGGAATCTGAGAAGCGACTTCAGAAATGGTTTTCTCGGCAACCAGCTGAGATAATAGTTGCTACAGGGTTTATTGCAAGTACAGCTGAAAACATTCCTACAACTCTAAAAAGGGATGGAAGTGATTTCTCAGCAGCCATAATTGGTTCTCTTGTCAGGGCACGCCAGGTCACTATTTGGACTGATGTTGATGGGGTATTTAGCGCTGATCCTAGAAAAGGTTTGTCCTAAGAGAGTCATAATTTGCTTTTTGACTGTTTCTGATCCATTTTAAACTGCTGATGTTGGCATTGGCATACACATAATTGATTTAGGGGATGCTTATAGTGCAAATTCATGTTTGGGTGCTAACCCTTGCATCACCTGTTGGATGAGATTTTGATAGATCAGATCAAAGAGTTGCAAGTGTCACATGGATTAGGGTGCCTACTCACATCCCTTTAATTCTTGTCTATCCATATGTCAAACAGTTCATGTGAAGGGTTAGAAGCACAATAATGCTTTTTTTTTGCCATAATACGGTTGACATTGCTTAACTAAAATCCTGTGATAGTGTGATTTATGTACTTAACTAGAAACTTGCAACAGTAATTGTTTGTTAATACTGCCACTCATGGTATTGAGTGTATTCTCTCCAAGTACTTATCAAAGAACTGGATGTGCTGATGAAAGCCTCCAAGTACTTTGATCTCTCCATTTTGATGTAGGTGCAAATATATCTTCCAATGAAACATTTAAACTTCAATTATCCAGAAAATCATTAACCACATTATGTATATTGGAAAGCAAACATGTTGGCTCTGTCTAGTTCTTTATTAAAACACGGCAATGTCCTTCTCTTGTATCAATGAGTTAATTATATATCTGATTTATAAGCATCTGACTAATGCAGTTAGTGAGGCTGTGATCTTAAGCACTTTGTCTTACCAGGAGGCCTGGGAAATGGTATTTTCTCTATTCTTGGGACTGTTGTTCATATGCAAGTCATTCATCATTTAACTACATTTGAGCAATGGGGCACAACATGTTTTATGCAATTATGCTCTATGATCATTCTTTCTTTGCATTCCAAGCTATTATATCCCTACCACATTAAGTCTCATTGATTTACTTATTGTATGCAGTCATATTTTGGGGCGAATGTTTTGCATCCGCGCACCATTATACCTGTGATGAAAGACAACATTCCCATTGTTATTAGGAACATGTTCAATCTCTCTGCCCCTGGAACCATGATTTGCAAGCAGCCTGCCAATGAAAATGGTGATTTAGACGCATGTGTCAAATCATTTGCTACCATTGATAATTTAGCACTTGTTAATGTTGAAGGGTAAGCTATCATAATTTATTATTTTAAACCTCCAAGTTCTATACAACTGATTATTTATGCTTTTAGCAATTAACCTTGTGAAACTGAACTTCCATGACCTTCTGTATGTGGCTTTCAATAGAAATTGGTTGCCATGTCCACTAGAGACATCTACGCTAGATGCTGCTTTTGGCTGATGTAGCAATGTTAACTAACTACACACAAAATGGCTTAACTATTGACTGTGACTCTGAAAAGGTATTTCTTGTATTTCCTAATATTCTATTGTACAATTCTTCACTGCAGAACTGGAATGGCTGGTGTTCCAGGTACAGCAAGTGTTATATTTAGTGCTGTTAAAGATGTTGGAGCTAATGTTATCATGATATCTCAGGTAGATAATGTCCATTTATCTTGCTATGTACATATGATTCATCTTGGTTCTTCCTCACTGCAAATATCGTGCAGGCTAGCAGTGAACATTCAGTATGCTTTGCTGTTCCAGAAAAGGAAGTTGCTGCGGTTTCTGCTGCCTTACATGTTAGGTTTCGTGAGGCACTAGCAGCAGGGAGGTTATCTAAGGTAATTCTCATCTTCTACAGCGATTATTTTAAATACTCGAATCAGCAAACATGACTTAAATGACCTTGTTTGACAAGCCTGTTATTGTGCATAATCTGCAACTTGAAAAGCTAGTCAAACACAGATTCTGCTTATTAAGCTGCTGCAGGATCCTGGTGTTCAGCACAGCTTCTGCTTAATTTGTGGAGAAACTGAGGAATAAGCTGTGCCAAACAAGGCCGTTGACATTATTCGAGCGAATCATGTTAGTTTTCAGAACGGAATAATGTTATTTCCAGTCTAAACGTATGAAGCTTGCTCATCTGGCGAAACATGACTCGGATTGACACACCTGTCCAAGCAGTAGCATCATCCCAAATGTTATATTATATGAAGTGAACAATAAGATGCTAAATCGATATCATGGTCACAAGAAAGAATAAATTGAAGATAAATTTCATTCCATTCTTCATCGGTACCATGACTTTGGATTAAAGACCACCTCCAAAAACCCAGCAACAAAATGAAAGATAATAGAACACCTCTCAAATGTACTTTGTTCCTGCATTTTCCTTTCCCTATTTGCAGTTTACAGATTTGTGATATTATTAGCAAGGGAAGTAGCTTAATGAGTTGTGATGTGAATGTATAGCAAAGTCTTTGTTGTATGCATTGGATTACTTCTATTTTTTTATGCAAACAATTCATTTCAGGTTGAAGTTATTAATGGTTGCAGCATTCTTGCTGCTGTTGGTCTGAGGATGGCTAGCACTCCTGGAGTCAGTGCAATACTTTTTGATGCGTTAGCAAAGGTATTTTGCATTCTTTGTTTGGTGAAATGGGAGTTCCATTGATGCTGGGACTTATTAACCTATTATAACGGATTCAGGCAAACATTAATGTTCGAGCAATAGCTCAAGGTTGCAGTGAATACAATATTACTGTTGTATTGAAGCAAGAAGATTGTGTAAGGGCTCTGAGAGCTGTTCACTCAAGGTTCTTCCTCTCCAAAACTACACTTGCTGTTGGGATCGTTGGACCTGGTTTAATTGGTGGAACACTCCTTAACCAGCTGAAGGATCAGGTATCTTCAGCCTTGTAATTTCATAAACAGCATCCAGTCATTTCTTTGAAGGACTTTCAGAGTTCATTTAAACCAGAAATTTGCAGTTGTATTGATTTAGATCTTTCGCAGGCTGCTGTTCTCAAGGAAAATATGAACATTGATCTGCGTGTCATTGGAATAACTGGCTCAAGTACAATGCTTTTGAGTGACACGTATGTAATTGAATCCTTGTTTCCTCTTCTGTGATTGTGCTGACTTGCTGCAAATAATTTTGTATTATCAGGCGCATTATTGGAAGGAAGGAATCAGCTTATAATTTTATTAAAAATTAAGAAATTTTGCATGTCATTCAAACAGCAGTGGATATTTATTTATTTGTTTTACTGATTTTTTTTCCTGACCTAAAGCTTTACATTGCTCTTTTGGGGTTTGCTACTATAATTATGTTTTCCTTAATATTTCACAAACTTTCCTTTTTGTCTTTCTGTAGGGGAATAGACTTAACCCAGTGGAAACAGCTTCTACAAAAGGAAGCAGAACCAGCTGATATTGATAATTTTGTCCATCATTTATCTGATAATCATGTATTTCCGAACAAAGTTTTGGTGGACTGCACAGCGGATACAAGTGTAGCATCCCATTATTACGATTGGTTAAAGAAGGGTATTCATGTCATCACGCCGAATAAGAAAGCAAATTCTGGGCCACTTGATCGGGTAATTATTTGACTGGTGGAATTTTTTATATTTTTTCTGTGTGAAATAGTTGTTTTAATGATCACTGACTGTATTTTAATTGACTGTCAGTTTGTGCCCATTAACTGCATCAATGACTGATCACCTGATCATGGCTAATCCAGAATCTTAAAGGCATAAACCTCGTTATTTGTGAATCTTGGAAGACATAAAACTTCTGTGATTTGTGAATCTTAAGACATAATCACTTAACTGAGATCTATTTGCTTGTTACATAAAGATGTCAAATTTTAAGCACATTCCATACAGAATGCACATTTGCTGCTGCAGTGTTTATTGATTAATAAATGTTTCTTTTTTCTTGGATACAGTACCTGAAATCACGGACTCTGCAGCGTGCCTCATACACTCATTATTTTTATGAAGCAACTGTTGGTGCTGGCCTCCCAATCATTAGTACCTTGCGTGGTCTTCTGGAGACGGGTGATAAGATACTGCGAATTGAGGGCATTTTCAGGTTTGTGTGTATGCTCCCGACCAGGCTACAGGAGAATTTTACTGTGCCACTCTGCAACTTTGGTAAACCACAAGTGAACCATAGTAAATGTTTGCATGGAATGCTTGAATAGAAAGTCCACGATCTTCTTTATTCAATAAATTCAGTATCATTCTATTGATGGCTGATACGAAGAGTTGTTTTTTCAGTGGAACTTTGAGTTATATATTTAACAATTTCAAAGGAACAAAGACGTTTAGTGATGTTGTTGCTGAAGCAAAAGAGTCAGGATACACTGAACCTGATCCAAGAGATGATCTATCTGGAACTGATGTTGCCCGAAAGGTAGACCCTGTTTTCTGTCAAACGGTTATTGAATATCATACTTATTCTTTCTTACACCAGGCACTGTATTTCAATTTATCAGCACACTAGATGGTTTTTTTTATTTATTTTTCTTTTTTCTTTGAGTGGGACAATTTTTTATTTCTGTATATGCACCAACAAGAATCCTTACAGAAAACATAAAACTAAAACGTTGAGGATATGACCAAAGATAATGGGGAAAGTGTATTTTCGACACTGGCTTTGCCTATAGGACACTATTATGTTTGATTTCGCCATAGGCCACCGCAAATTTGTAGTTCTGTCTCCAGGACACTACAATACTAGGTGAGGAAGAAAAGATCATTATGCCCTCATCTTCACACTTTTTGATTGACCACGTAACGAAATTCCTAGCCTTGACTATGTGTGTAAGGGTTTCAAAAAACTGAAAACCAAACTTACATTTAATGTAGTTCTTTTTTCTTGTTCTTCATTTAGTCACTCATACTTTAACACCCCCCCCCCCCCCCCCCCCCCCCCGCCTATTGGAGCAGGTCATTATCCTTGCAAGGGAATCTGGTTTGAGGCTTGAACTTTCCGATATTCCTGTGAAAAGCCTTGTGCCAGAAGCACTTGCAGTAAGATTATTCTCCTCTTAGCAACTAATGCCTTGTATTTCAATCTTCCTAATTTGTTTTTTATCACGCAGTCAGTGCTCGTCAGCAGATGAATTCATGCAAAAGCTACCATCTTTTGATGAGGACTGGGCCAGGCAACGCAGTGATGCTGAGGCTGCAGACGAAGTGAGTAGACCTCTGTTTCCCATGTCGTGACTCTGATCAGATACATTTCTATCGGGACATGACAATTGGATTGTGTGATGCATGAGATCTAGCTTTTGCTTTGTTGGATCCATTCTCGGTGCATATTTCCAACATTACTTGAGCAGAGGTGATTCAGCTTCCCTTTTTCCTTCTGAAGGTCCTGCGTTACGTTGGAGTGGTGGACACGGTGAACAAGAGGGGACAGGTGGAACTACTTAGGTACAAGAGGGGTCACCCGTTCGCCCAGCTCTCCGGCTCTGACAACATCATCGCCTTCACCACCTCGAGGTACAAGGAGCAGCCACTGATCGTGCGGGGTCCAGGCGCGGGCGCAGAGGTGACTGCGGGTGGCGTCTTCTGCGACATTCTGCGGCTGGCGTCTTACCTTGGCGCTCCTTCCTAGAGCTTCTAGCTACAGTTGTAAATTTCAAGAGGCAGACGGACACACTGTCCTGCATGATGCCTCCGTATTTGGGCTTATGGACTTGCTCATATGTTGTTTCTGAATAAGTGCCAGGAAATAAGCAGCATGTTCGTTTGTTCGTATACGGTCGTGGATTATAATCTGGAACAGTATTTTTCTCTCACACCAAACCAGCCAGCAGTAAATAATCCACGATCGCTTACGACGAAACGAACGGGCTGAAGGCCTCTCTATCTTATGCAAGGAGAGAGAGGTTTGGCTTTGGGATAGCCGACTAGGTGTTGTGTTTTGCTACAGAATCCAGAATCCTGTGAATTGAAATGAATTATACCAATGGAACAAGGTCTACTGGAGGTGTGATGTGAGTATGCCAGGCTCAACAGTCACCAGGTAACGGAACCACAATTAGAAACCCTACAGGCATACAAGGTGGAGCAACTACAGAACAAAGTTTTAAGAAGGTTTCAGATGCAAAAATCACAAAATTGACGCACAATTCTTTAAAACAAAATAGGAAGCCCAAACCTCTCTTTTTTTCATAAACGATAAAGTCTCAGTTTTTTTGGAAGCAAAGACATATAATGCTGCAGGAATTTCTACAGGTGGCAAACGAGTGCCTCTTTAGTTTATGATCTTATCCATGTTGTGTTCTTTTTTGAACTGTTATCCATGTGTTGAGGGTAAACCTACTGCTTGCGGGTTTCTTCTCTACAGTTTCAGAGGCAAATTTGGCATAAGTTCAAACGGAGGCCAAGTGCCCGGACGGACGGGATGTCACGTCCAGACGCGCCTCCTACACCTGCGCTGCTCCCGTGTCCGCATCCCACCCCACGCCCTGCGTCCCGCATCTTGCCCAGCACCCCACGCTTGCGTCCGTAGCAGGGACTCACGCCTCGTGCCCACCCCGTGCCCTGCACGGGAAACCCTGGGTTGACCCACGGCTGTGCCCTAGCAGCAGCGACAGCCATCGGCCACGACGTGCAATACCCCCATCTACTTTTGCAACGTCCAAACGAAACATTTGCAACATACGTCTAAAACAGATGAAATATTTAAAATATACAGTTGAAACACCATTGCACCATATGCAACGTCCTGATCTACTTTTGAAACATCCAGATGCAACATTTGCAACATACGAAAATAAGACGGATGAAACACTTGAGACATACGTCCGAAACACTTGCAACATACGTGTAAAAAACAGATGAAACATTGGGGATAGACTCTTGCGTCATATTTGTACAACCATTGCAACATATGCAATATTCCGATCTACTTTTACAATACCCGCACGAAACAATTGAAAATATATGTCTGAAACACTTAAAACATGGGCTTGCAACATATCTGAAAAGCGTCCAGAAACACTTGAAACACGGCATCGTCGCGCGGCCATGACCTACCTGGTGGGCATTGCGGTGGCGCAGGCTCGCTGGATGGTGTGCGCCTGCACACCCCTGCCATGCCCGCAGTCTGCTGAGGGAGAGGAAACGCTGCCAGATTTGGGGAGGGAACCGTCGGTCGGGGTAGGGGACGGCCAGATCTGATGGGATGCGGGGGAGGGTCGCGGCTGCCATGGGGTGGGGTGAGGGGACGCCATAGAGGCCGCCGGACTTGAGGGAAGACAGAAGGAAGGGTGGCTAGATCCATGGAGGGGAGGAGACTTGCTTGAGCCCCCATGGAGTGGGGGGAAAGGCTCATAGCCGTAGCGGCAGAGAAGAAGCGAGCTAACGGCGACAGTGCAATGGAGGCGCCCACAGCGGTAATGCGAAAGGAGGAAAGATACGTCGCTTTATTTATTTCATTTTTGTTTTTTATGAGGAGCTCTGTATGCGGGCCGGGGGCAGGCTGTGGGCCAGTCCTGCAGGTCCAGTTAGCCGCGTCCGACACAGGACGGAAGTATCATTATCGAAGTTCAAAACCTGGATGACGGTGGGCACCTAGGCCACCTACAACAATATTAACAAGAATCACTGGGCCTACACCAAAGCAGGTTCAATGTATGCAGAACATGACAAGAAAGAGAAAAAAAAATCCACTTCTATAGTAAGAAAGACTTCTAAGATTCAAGGCGGCACGTAAGTCTAAGAGACCCTGATCAAACTGTTACGCAACTAAATCAATCATTGACAAAAGAAACATGATTCAAAGCACTATGGCAAATTACCAGACCACAATAGTGCTTCACCCAATCAACCATCATATTACAAAGTAATGTAGCTAGGCAGTGCAAGACCAAGTAGTAACATTTGCTAGACTGACAAAATTTTCTGCTCAAGGCATGCATAGAGAAGCATCCGCTGCAGTCCACTGCTAAATGTCCTATGGTGCGGGGCAAGAGTGCCGCATAGAAATTCTTCCAGAAGGAAGCAAAATATGAGCATGAGTCATCTGCATATCAACAAAATTCCTGTAACTGTTGCAGATGTTGACATATGGCACATGCAGAAGCCTGACATTTTTCTCTATTTCGATCCCGTTCGGTTTGCTAAAACTTAGCTGAGTTGGCTGAAAAACACTATTCTGGCTGAATTGTTGTGAGAGAAAAATATTGTTCCAGCTGAAAAAACAAGCTGAATAGTGCGGATTATAAGGTAAGCCGAACGGGGCCTTCACTTTCACTAACTCGATTTCATATATGACTGAAGAATTTTCAGGTACTTCTCCCACTGATTTACCACCAGAGCTGCAGAATACAAAACCATCAATAAGCAATATAAATGAAGTGTTCATACAGATTCTCTAGAGAGATGTGTATATAAAAGGGCGTACCCAGTGCAGAGAGCTCCCGCTCTGTGCGGGGTCTGGGGAAGGGTGTTAGTGGCAAGCCTTACCCTCGCCTGTGCAATGCGAGGAGACCGCGACTCGAACCCGGGACCTTCCGGTCATAGACGGTAAGACTCTACCGCTTGCACCAGACCCGTCCTTCCGATGTGTATATACAACAAAAAAAAGAATAAGATGTCAGAATGCGTACAGCATAGAAGGTGGGACTGTAAGCTTTCTTTTCTCCCCAACACGCATAATACCTACAATAAATTATGAAATTATAATCCATAACCCTAACTCAAATGAACTTGAAAAAAAAAAATCAAGCTCTGAGGTGGTTACCACGAATACCAACATCCCATCCACGAATAACTTTTCCAGCACCTTAATCAGCACAAGGTACAGCATTAATATTTATATTAAGAAGTTTAAGATGTAGTATGAAAGTGACCATGTTTGCAAATATATTACCAAGCTTGAACTTGTAAGGCTTTTCACTAACATTAGACTGAACAATTTTCCCATTCTTCAACATGCCAACATATTTTATGTAGACCTGCACGAAAAAAGCATAATAGCTGGCATCATTTCTTTTTCCCACAAGTCCTGTGAAATTGAAAACTTAGTGTATTGACCGTAAAGCCATGCATGATCAAGTAACTGCTAGCAATACATTTGTCAGTAGAAATCTGTGTGAAACTGACGAGAGAAAGGTCATCATAGTGGGAACTTTATCAAGCCCATTCATATGAAATTTGCAACTAAAAGCATATCCAACAGAACTCTCTGGAAAGAACTAAAAGCGGCTACCTTGCAGCCATCAGAAGCCACTTTTGCATCAATGTGTCCTATTGATAGATCTTCTACCATCAACCCATCTTCCAATGTTCTTACATTGGACTGCTTCTCATCCTTTTCCCCTGATTGATTTTTCCGCTTTTTCTTTGATTTCTTTTTTATTTCAGCACCTTGTTTTGAAACAGATGTTGCATTAGCATCTGTTGTATCCCTGATCATGATATGTTATTAGTTATAGATCAGTGGGTCGTAGATATGAGAAATAAATAAAAGCCTAAGTAGGAACCAAAAGATATACATTGATAATGCAGGATCTTCACTGATGGCAGAATGTTTTCTTTTCTTAACATCAATAATCTTTTTTTTTGGTGACATCATTTGCCTGTCGATTTCGAGGGTCAGTTTCCTCAGCAACCTTAGCATTGTCTTTCTTACCCAATGCAACAGATATAGGTACATTATCATCTTCATCACTGCCTTTATCAAATATTGAAGGAGCACTGCGCTTGTCAACAGGCTTCGTGACTGGAGTGTCATCATCACCTCTATCAAATATTTTAGCACTGCGCTTGACAACAGGCTTCTTGACTGGAGTATCATCATCATTGTCATCGGTGCTATCTACTTGGTGCTTCTTCAAGCGCCGCCGTCTTTCAGCCTTTCGAGTCGGTTTTTCAACAGCTAATTACACAAAATTGGAACTTTGTTAGAAAACATGAAAATGGAACTGTGAGCAGATATCTGTACATTAAACGTATGAAAATGTTCAATGGTTTTATGTGAATAAACGTGCAAGCAGGGGCGAAACTAGGCATAAGCTATCCTTGTGCGCGGATCTAGTAAATATCTAAAAACATATTGTATTATATGGTTGAAATGAGCTAGTTGATATTGAATTTTTTTCTTCTCCCTGGTGCATGTGCACCACCATAGGACACTCTAGTATCACCCCTTTAAGAAAGCTGTCTAGACAGATAATAACACATAAAAGAAGAAACTAAGTATAATGGTAATAGTAAGAACATAACAACAAAGTCAATGTTAAATTCACATCAAGGCCAGAAGCTATCTAAGTGATAGTCTACCAACAGTACAATATCCTGGTTCAATGTGGGTACAATGCGGTTTGACGATATGCAGGATCAGATCCAGACAAATATCAAATAGTAAAACCTCATGGGTCAACCTTTTACCTTTTTGTTTGCGGCGGCGTCGAAGGGTGCACTCATCATCACTATCATCTATAGAATCAGATCCATACTTCTCAGGAACTTCACGATCATCAATAAAGTCAGATTCATAGCTGTCCTCACTGGCATCATGCTCCTCATCAGTGTCGGAGTGCCCAATATCTTCCCCATAAGATTCTCTAATTACATGTTAAGAATGACTTCACAGTCTGAGAGTTACATAATTGAAACAAAGACATGACACTATCGAGAAGGATACGATTCATCATCTCCCATATTAGACCTGCTGCTTGCACGGACATAGTATCCAGAGAGATGAATCGAACTTTGGCCAATTACTGAGAAGACAACATCATCGACCTCCTCAAACTCAATCTCTAGATGGCATGTCTCAGCCAATTTCGGATTTAGACTACAAAGTTTGATGGGAATCTTGTTACCAACATTGCATTGCAGCACTGTCCTTGCAGCAGCATCACAATTGCCCAGTGTAGCCTGTAAAAATTAAAAGATTTAGTTACAAAACACATTCAATACTGTCAAAAAAAGGGTGTTGCTTAGAATTAAACTTTTGATCCCTCCCAAGTACATTCAATCCCAGCAGCAAGATAGAGATAGAAATAGTAAATTGCAGTATCATGTACTAACCAAATGAAAAGGAACTAACAAGGCATTCAGCTCCGTTTAATGCAGTGTAAATCTAAATTTTATATTGATCTTAATTTTAGTTTAAACAAGCTTCATTTAATGCAGTGTAAACATAATTTTTTTTATTGATCTTAATGTAGTGAGGTCAAGACGTCAAGGTCACATCATGTAACCAAATGTCACTGGAAAACATTTCTGCGTCAGAAGACAATCAAAAGCAATTACATGTGAATATACCATCCTGATTTTAAGACCTCTGTTATGAAACATGATAGATAGAAATCAAAGAGAACACATACCCATGCCAACAAAACCAAAGTATCTCAGGTGACAGGATAACAGATGGGGCATAGGAGTACGAAATAAGAAAGGGCAAAAGGCACACGTTAATTGGACATGGGGGCAGTGCTTCAGTGAGGTCAACATGGGCCACAGCCCCCTCAGTTCTTGCAAACTCCACTAAATGTACACACTATCAACTAGCTAACCGATGGAAATACTCAATCTATCAATTGCAGTTCATTTTTGAACCCCTGCTGGATTTTACATGCAAGCTCCGCCACTGATTGGACAAATGACAAGTTTGAAGGGGGAAAAAAAACCCAACCTGGCAAATGCGGAGGCGGCCATGGTCAGCCTGGTGGGTGTGGTTGTAGGGCTTACCGGGCTTCACTTCCACCCCTGCATCCATCAATCGGACACGTGCCAAGCAGATAACAGATGAAATAAACTAAACCTGGCAAACAAGGCAGCCCGCTCACCCCAGAACGCCATGGCGGTGATGGATTGGGGGATTCGGCGGGAGCCGCAACTCCAACGGATGCAACTCGCAACACCTTCAGCCAATCCACGGAAATGATATGTTAGGCTGGACAAGCACAATCGTATCAAGCGCAATCATCCGGGACGAGAGGCGGCGGAGACGGCGCTCAGGGCGAGTGTGGGGTTTGGGAGTCGGCGGCGAGGCACAAGGGTTGGGTAGGCGACGGAGGCCGGCGGGAATAGATACCTTGACGTGGATCGTAGCCCGGATGAGTCACAGCGGAGATGGTCGCAGCGCCGCCGCCACCTGCTTCGGCGCGGCGCCGCGGGCAGCAGGGGAGGTGAGGAGAGGAGGGTTCGGCTTCGGCGGGACGGAAAGGAGAGGAGAAGAGGTTTATTGATGATGGCATTTGTGGGCTCCAAGGGCCTTTCCGCTTCTTGGTTTTCCGAGGGCAATAGTCGTTTCGTGGGCTGCCCGCTTGTTTTTGTTCTGTTTTCATCATCCTCTCCTATCACAATTGGCAAAAGCGGAGTAAAATTACATGTGATCGGAAGGCTAGACCAAATATATTATGATATCTCCTCCTCAAAAAAAAATTATGATATCTCCATCGGAGTACTCGTAAGGGCACCCAAACCCAAAATAAATATCCGATGGTACTGTATCGACCTCCAATAAAGTACCTATACGAGAGATATATTTTGAGTGATAGGAGAGGCATGATCCAAATATAAGCATCTCTCTCCTAGAACCATTTTGAAGAAATGGTTCTCTTTTCGATTATATTATTGGAGAACACCAAAAATAGATATTCAACTCTTTGCATATAGCGCTACCCAAACATCAAATGAGTCTTGTATTTTAGGTGCCATTGTTGGAGATAGCCTTAGGGCTTCATTTGGCATTGATGTGGCCTTTAAAAATAGTTTAAGCAGCCATGCTGCGTCTCCAGTAGTTTTAAAAAAATAATAAGTAAATCAGTGAGTTTTCTAAGTCGTTAAAAAAATAGGGAGTATATTTTTGGTTTTTCAACCATTTTAATTATCTTATTTTAAAATCTAGAAGACAATTTTACGTAAGAAATTCTGAACCATTTCAAATCACTCTAGCCATTTTTATAGTTTAGTTTTCTCTTGTACATTTACATTATGAACCATCATTTCTCCTTATTCTTTCTCATGTCCTTCCACCTCTAGATTGACTAATTTGATACGCGTGCATATCTTTCCACACGATTAGATTGATTTCCCTAGGTACAGAAAGATTAAGAGTTAAGCAGTTGTTGGAGATATGCCTTTTTTTAATCTTTGCCAAGATAAAAACTGGAAGTCCGTTTTGGGAACTCTTAAAGATGCTCTTACTAATTTAGATTACAACTGTCAGTTCTAAACGTTCACTTTGAACATGGGACATAAAAACTTCAATTGAAATTAGCTAATATTCTCTTACTTAACTCTGCCATCCGAACTCTGATAAAAGCGTATGATTAGTCAAACGGAAAGCATTTGGCAAGCTCTACGATTGTCCATCTGAGCAAAATGGGTCAAAAAGCAAACTTTTGGCCCCACATCAACTTCCTGGTCAACCACTAAATCTAAAACCATTTTTATTCTATGCATATCCTGGATATTGCAGTGGTGGAACAACATGACACGGGTGCTTGAATTTTTTCTGGATTTATTTTAGATTTAACAATGTTATTCTTCAGTGGTAGGCGATATGCTTGATGATAATAAGGCACTTTGTGGTGACTTCGTTAATCTCGACATCTGCTGATCAGCCAATTCTTTCGGAGATACTCATAGGGATAGAATGTATGTGCACGTGTTTATAAAGGTAGTGTACGAGCATGTATAGGAGCCTCACCATTTGCACTGTGTTTTGAAAAAAAAATCTACATACATTCTTTTTTATTTACTAAAACAGGAAGTGTAAGCAGCATGATTCCCTCTCTTGGTTTCCTGATGATGATAACCGGACGCTCTCTTTTGAGGCTGCGTTTGGATCATGGGAATTTCAAAGGAATTGGCATTCCTGTAGTTTTAGCTACTGTAGATGTGTTTGGAACAAAGGATTCATTGATTCCTTTTCAAAGGAAAGATTCCTATACCTGTACGTTTTGGAGGAAATTTAAAATCCACTTCAACCTCATGGTTTCTTTCCCTTTGCGAAGTCTGAGGGAAACTCACTCATTAAGGCACATCGTGCATCATTTGTGGGAGTAGAACCATGCATGCACCTTGCAACTACTTGTTTAGTAGCATCTAATACATTAGTGAAGCTTTGATATATACTATTTGTTTCCTGTGTTCCAAACACCCACTTCTATGAAATTTCTGTGTTTTTCCTTTCCTCTGTTTTGTCACTGCATTCCTATCTGTTTCCTGTGTTTCATTCCGTTCCTATGTTTTTTATTCCTCTGTTCAAAACAGGCGACTCTTTTAACCTTTCCTATCCTACACATGACTGTCCCTTTCATGAAACGGCAAAACCTTTGATGGACACCTACGCGATCATGTCATTCTTCTGGACTGGGCCTTTTAAGTCCCTCTCTATTTTCTACTGAAGAACGACATGTTTTGGGCCTCACACCAAGCATGCCCTATTTAAAAGCCAAAAAGATGGCTAGCTCCTCCGGCAGGACCGCCTTCCACGTCGCCCGAAATTGCCACCGCCGTCCGATCTGTCATCGTATGGCCGACAGTGCTTATAGCCGCTTCCGTTAGAATCCTCTACATCCTGCGCTTCTGATTCTCGCCGTGCAGCAGACCTCCACGGTAAAAAGGGGGGAAAAAACTAGCTTGGTCTTATCTCTCTGTCCTGTCCGTTTTCTCCTCTCGCACCGTCGTCGTCTCCGCCTCGCTTCCCGCCATTCCCGCCGTTCCCACCAGCGCCGCCGGCTCCTCCCCTTCCTCCTGTACCTCGGGTGCTCCCTCTGCTTTGCTCCCTCTCTTTCTCTTCTTGCGCTTTCCTTGTTTCGGGTTTGTTCGCCGCCACCGCATTACCGCTCGGGGACACGCCGTCCACCTCCGCCTGTGTCTGCCCGCTGCCGTCCTTCGCCTGCCGGATCTGGCTCAGTGAGCCTCGATCTGGTGCGTGGGGTGCGGGGGTGGACCGCCTCCCCTGTGGTCAGCTCCCCGTCCGCCGCCCGGCCGTACAAACCCTAGCCTCGGCGGCATCGCCGTCCTGCTCGGTTCCCGTCGTCTTCGCGCGGATCCTGCTTTTCGGCGTCGTCCGCTGCTTCGGGGCCTGACCAGCGCTCCCCTGCGTGTTTCACCTTCCCCTAGAACACCTCTGGTACGTTCTACCGTCGGTACCGCATCGCCCCGTTTCCCCCACGTGGGTGGCGCGCCGGCAGCCCCTCCTCCTCCGCCTCCTTCCTCCCTCTCTCTACTTGGCCTGGCCGCGCCCCAGCGCGGTGATGACGCCGGCCTAGGGTTTCGCGTCTCCATCGCTGGCCGTCCTCGGATTGACCATGACCCGGCGTCGGTGGTGCACTGGCGCCACTGCTCGCCTGCGCTGCGGCCAGGTATGGCGGGGGCTCCAAATTGTTGGCGGGGGCTCCAAATTGTTGCTGCAGTTATCAATTTTTGGTGAGATTTTGTCTATATTCCCGGTGCAAATACAAAGCGAATCTGCTTCCAATTCTTTTCCCCAATTTGAGAGGCAATTTGCTCCTAATTTGATAGAGCTATTTCTAAATAAGGTTTGCTTTCGTAAGCCAGGCAGGTTGCAGCCTCACGGTTAGCTTGGCTCCAGATTGACCAGTTCAGATGTTGTGCTTACAGATTTAGTAACGCGCTACATGTTTCAAAGTCAATCTTTCTATTTGATTTTGTCATTGGGCTTCACTGTAACCTTGCTTCGCAATGTTCAGATTGATCTTATATATGCACTATGTGATCATAGCAGTCCAGTTTTCTTTTCTTTTCCCTCTTGTATAAACTGAATCCACCTATATATGCTTCCTTGCAGGACCTCAACAGCCATCCACGACAGAAACTCCGACAAAGAATAGAGAACTGTATACAAAAACATTAAACAATTATCTCTCAGACTAATAATCCCTGTAAGCACCCCACTCTGCTTGATTATTAAATTATTTCATCATTTTACAATATGTATGGTTAGCATCTTTCATGATCTAGGAAATGGAAACTTCCTTTCCTATGTAACCTTTGCTTCTTGGTCACATAGAAAAGGCATCTCTTCCTCGTATTTACCATGATGGGCTTGCTCTTTTACGATCTCTTTGGTTTCTTTTCCCAATTTGTAAACAGCCTACTGTTGTTGGGTTTGGTCTCGCTAGCTGATAGATGAGTTCATGCAACCGTGTCATACATTTATGGTTTTGTGGGATGGGATAGAAATATTCTATGTTTTAGGATGTTGTGTTGCTGTTACCACGGTCTGCGGATTAAATAGGACTCATCTTTGGTCCCTGATTTTCTGCTACAAAGATGCAGTTCAAGCCCTTGTTCTCTTCTTTGCTTCTTTTATGTTGCTGTTGTAGATCCAAAGTCTACAGCTTTCACTGCGCCTTTTTTTCCCCTTAAATCCACACTCATCTCTTCTTTCCCATTTCCAGAAATGATCCTATTTTCAGCTGCTGTTTTTTATATGACCTAACTGTTCTTGTGTATTTCATAGTAAATAATTCTTTCAGGTTAATGAGTTCAGGAACGCAAGGAACAGCTGGTCCTCTCTCAATGTGTCTTCCTGTAACATGGTGACGCGATACTAATAAGAGTTCTTTGCCGCAAGGCATGTGCTTTCCAATCCACTTTCCCTTTTCTTTGGTACTTTCATCGTTAGTGTGAGCATTATTCCTCACTCTAACAGCCTCCCATGAACACCATTGAAATATTTGTACACCCGCAGTCAATCAAGAGTAGGTTAATGAGACCCCACTGTTGTTGTTTTCCATTATCCTAATGTGATTATTCGGTAGTTCCTCTTCAAAATGTAGTTAACAACATCGAATATGTCCATCAACAGGTGACCTATCTGCCTCCTCCTCGGCTTCGTAAGTTCTTCCTTCCGCTATGCATTTTGAGATGGACAGAACAGCACATTGTTCTTCATGCATATCAGCGTGAATAAATCTCTTGCATATGGATTAGGTATAGAATTGTTGGTGCCTACCTATATCAAAGTTTTAAATTGTCCTTTCTTTGGCCCATTACTCCCTTTAGTTTTGGCCAATTGGAGAATTGTTGTTGCCTAACCGATGTATGCTGTCTCTTCATCGTACAGATCCTACTACGGATCAAAGTTCAGAACATGGACGAAGCCAATTCTTGTTGCATTGGTGTGCATAGATCTGGTATATTTTCCCTACATGCGAATTCTTTTTTGGATTCATATATAATGAGGATTTTTTATCAGCTAGCAATGGATCGCTTTAGTACCAAATGTTTCAAACTCAGCTACCAAAGGATTGGTTTGCTACTCTTTCAGGGGATATATACTTATATAAGAGGTTATTATGTAGCGCCGTGTTTGCTGTTCCTCTAAAGATTGGTCATTCCATACAACGGAAACGCCAATATAAGTAGCGCTATTGCAGCTATGAATCAGGCAGTCCCATGAATGCACCCCTTCTAAACCTAGGTCTCCTTTGTGATACCGCCTAGGTACTTTTCCCCTCTCCAGTTTCCTTCAGTGTATTTCGAATGTTCATAAAAAAACAGGACTTCAGAGTCGACTTTTTTATTGTTATGGCTAGGTTTGCAAGCAGATTCTTCAGGCACAGGTATGTAACGAGGCAACATAGTATACTGTGCAGGTTACTAAAAAACTCATTCTAGATAAAAAAAAAAGAATTACTTCATATCCTTCATTCGTTATTCTATGCCTTCAATACCTTGGGCCTAAAGAGAATTCAGGATCTAACTTTTCTAGAGCAAGGTGGTGGTGGAGATTTTCTCAGTATAAAATTGAAAATCCTGAAATGAAACATGTGTGTGCTTCTATGGAATAATTGCATTATGGTTCCGCTTCTGCTTTCTATTGAGTAACTAAAGGTGCTCATACAGATAAAAAGTGGTATGCATTTCCATTAGTTTTGTACCATTAAATGGTGATGTTATGACCGGCATCCATTATCAGCGCAGGAGGCCCAATCGTGGCTAAGAAGACGCCGGCATTAGAGGGCCCAAGGGCCATAGTTATATTATTTATAATATTAGGAAGGAGTTATTTATAAATTATTATTAGCAAGAGACTATAAATATTTGTAAGACAATTATTGTGGAATTAGGCAGAAACAATATAACTGTTTCCGGCTTCCCTCAGGGAGCCGGGAGTTTGCCCTAGCCGTAGCTTTTATTCTTCTCACGCGAGATCACGGCGCCCCGACGCCGTTCTTCCCTGTTCAGGCCACGACCTCCCATCTCCCACTCCAATAACCTACGCCCTAAGCAGGGAAGAGTCCGAGTTCCTATCAGGTGCATCAGCAGCTGACTAAATATAGTGGTCTCATCCTATTTATGCCTGCTGATATGCAGGTTCTTTTCCTTATCAGGGTCTCGGGTTGATGATATTTGTAGCCCATTCTAAGTTATCCGGTTTCTTTGATGTTAAATTCTTACCGTATATGCTCATTTCTTTTGATTAACCGTACATATAGTGCCATGGTCCTTTTCATGGACAAGTGCTCTGCCAGTTTGAATTTTTCAATGGTTCTTCCAGAAACATACTCTGTCATAAGTTTTTTAATGCCTCGTCCAATAAGAGATTTGACACTAATATATCAATCAAACTTGGATCGAGAAACGTATCATGCTTTCTGTTAGGATTCGAATCCTATATTTATTAGATTCGACGCTTTTCCTCGTGTTTTATTTTTTTTAGATTTAAGAGGAATATATATCAACTAAGTTTAGGATAACAGGTACATTTAGCTCTGCCCAGCTTTACCTCAAAAAATGCACAAAATGAAATCAAAAGAGATTTGTTGTGTCATCATATTTTTCAACGCCAATTCTAATATGGCTCTATTTTGTAGGTTGGGCTCCCTTAATCATCCAGGGGGAACACCTATTCAATCCTCGGGAGGACACCTAGGGTTCAGTTCATCGTTTTGGTATGTTATCCTCTTCCTCTGCCTTCCTTAGATGTTAGTTTAGATTATTTCATAATAATAGATCGAAATGCTGCCTACTTATGTACTCATATATATGTTCTTTCCTTTGTTTTCTGTGTTCAAATAAGGTGTAATATGTGTTCAGATGGCATGAAGATATTCAGAATCAAATTCCAAATTGTTTTGGATATCTTATTGGATTTCGCAGTTTCCAGTTCCTCTAATTGAAGATGGTATCAAGTTTGAGCTGGTCCAAATATGCTTATTTAACTATCGTGCAGTACATGCTCCTTGCCGCTGCCGGCCCACTTATGACTTATCTCAACATATACGCTGTATAAATAGTTGTACAACAATACCACTATTGTTTATTTATAGCTCACTGCTTTCCTGCAAATTTGCGTCAATGTGAGCTATAGGATTTTGACCATCTAGAATGAACCATGCTGCCATTAAGGGACCCACTATGCATCGTTGTTCTATTTGTCCTATAAAGTCAAACAGCTGTAAAGCCTTTTTCTTTTATCATGCATTATATTACCTTACAATCATTCCAGTTTATTACATCACACATGCTAGCCATTCCATGCAGGACAGAACCAACATCTACTTGGTTTTTCAGTTGCCATGCATAGCGTTTTTATTACATGATAATTGAATCAATGTTCTGTTGCGAGCGACAACATTTCAAAAAAAAAGTCGGCTACTACAGCACATATGCTTCGAATTCAGTACTATAGTTGAAATGTTTAGAGTTTTCATAAATACAGGTCTAATGAGCTCCTGATTTTATTTTCTAGCTTCCTCCTCTATACCGCTCAAGGTTTGTTTAGCTGATCACAGATGTCAGCTGCTACCCTGCTGCCTAAAGGTTAATTTTCTTTATTGTTTTTAATTTACTTCAGTACATGTGTCTTTGGTTCTCCAAATAGGAGGTCTTTCGTTTGCTTCCATACGTCATGATTTCGACTTCCTATTTTTGGTCCCTATCCCAAAATGATGTACAGCATAAATGAGTATGAGTTCCCTAGCTGAACTTATTTTCTAACTTATCTCTGTGTTTCGTTTTGCTTCACATGATGTTTGCAAACTACAGCCGAGCTGCACATGTTTTGTGGGCATAGTTTCTAAGAAAATATGCTAGATAAGGGGAAGTCAGCTGATGATCGATTCATCAGCAACATTAGTTGTTGCTCTAAATTTACGTACTCCATGTATTTCAGTTGAGTTGTTTGGTTATTAAATAATTGGGACATCAGAATCCATTGCCTTTGACTTTGATAGATCCTAGAACTCATGGATTAGTTTGTTTACGAATATTTGACACTCCTACAACATGTTGTATAGAATATGTGTGCATGTAGATAGATAACTACCTCAGGAACCTTAGTTAGCTAAGTGGACTGAAAGGGCCACCAAGTTTGATAAACTCTGTTAAGTTTCAGCCATCAATCATGGGCTTGGTGCTAATAGGAAATCAAGCAGATCATCCTGCATATATAGCTTTGCCTGTAGTAATTACAGATATTGATAGAAGTTATTAGTTTAAAATTCAACTAATGATGATGATAGTGGACTCAACAGTTTATAGTTCGGTTTAGATAATAGTCATAAATGGAACTGCTGCTAGAAAACTGTTGTTGGTGACTGTTGGAAACAATACAGAATCTTTATAGTTTCAGTGATGCTGTTGTTGGTCACGGTTGGGGAAAAAGTAATAAATAATTTATTTTCCCATTTATTTCCTTATGAACTCGTGTTGACGAACTCACAGCGACGAACTCACAGCACTACTATGCAAAAAGAGGTCTAATTGCAACAGCGTGACTCCTGCAAAATAGTTAGGCCGAACCTGCAGCTTCCAGTTAATCTTAAATATAGTTGGTTATGAGCACCATTCAACTACACTGAACACTCTCACTTAAAATGTCCAACTGGTTAAAGAATGTGCTGCCATGTCTGCCTCTAAATTACAGTTAGAAAAGATTAGTAATGAAGCTACAAAGGAGGAACCTTGTCTATATCGAAGTAAGTTCCACTAAGGTTCAATGCAGTGTCCATAAAAAAAAACTTTGCTTAGTGCTGTTTTGCTGCTTTACTGACCTCATCTTTGCCTTATTTTTCCTTCTCCATATTCTGGATGCACCAGTAGTTAGGTTGATCCGTGCCTGATATGTTATATACAGTACACGTATCATAAGATAATATGGCTCAGTTAACTGATGATGTAACTGATTAGAGGAACATACTAAGAATTCCCGTAATGAAAACCTCTTGGATTCGAATGGAATTCATAGGAACTCTGACCTGTTGCTTAAGACTCTAAGGCGGTTAAGAAGACAAGTTTTTGACAAGCTATCCTTGCAGATAGAAAGGCAAATCAGATTGCCCACATGGGAAATTGATTTTTTTTAGCAGTGTTGTTTCATATACAATTCTAGGTTCTATTCATGACATAGGTATCTACTGCCATTTCTATTTACTTTTGTAGGGTATACATACAATATACATAGACAGCTAACACATTAAGGGCGCACTTCAACGGCGTTAACATCTCAGATTTGCTTGCTCTTCATTTTCAGATTGATGTCAATTTGTCCGGTTCGTCATATCGATCTTAAACAACGTCAACACTACACAGATTATGGACGTTGTAGTCATCCATTATTTATTGTTGCAGGACACAGGCTGCTCATTAAGAGGCCACACATTGAAGCCCCCAAACAAATGGCCTGCCATTGATCAACATCTGCGTTCAATTTTACCTATGTATAATTTGGCTCCTCAGCTTCTTCTATCCTTTTGTGCACTTAGCCAAGGGAGTCTTAAAGAAGATTACCATGAACTGATCCCAAAAAGGCTGAAGAGGAGACCACCATGATCTCCATAACCATAAGTGTAAGCGAGATATATGCTTGTGTAGCTGGTTGAACATATTCTGAGGCCCTTGTGTATGACCAGGATATTGTCTACTATTGTATAGACTCTTCTACGTAGATTAGCTAGCTTTACTTCATTGTACTGCTTTGTTGTGTCAAGGATGAGTAAAGGATAAATGATTCAGGGGTAGATGACTTTTTTCTAAGTCTTCAATTCATAATATACTAAATCAATGGAACAGTTCCGTTTCATACATGTATTGAACATTGAACTGCTTTCAACTTTATACTTCAGTTCACTCAGATTTCTAATGCGCCCATTGTTACACAAAATCTCCATTTACAGCCACACAGGCGCGCGGATGCGCGCGCCAATCTACTAGTATGCAACAATTGTGTAGCCTTGTTCTCTCGGGGACAGCTGATATGCGGCAGTTGTGTGCATGCAATTTATTGTAGAAAACACTAGCCGTTATAGGTCATGTCAGGCTAAATTTCAGCATTACATGAAAAAAACTCCCAATTTTAAATCAGCTGGTTAGGTGGAACTTGCCCACGTGTTCAAGCACTTAAATTGATATGGATACCTATATTTTTCTAAATTTATTTTAGAATTTCACAACACTATTCTTTCAATATAATGGTATGTGCAATGTATACGTCCACAATAAAACACTTTTATGATTTCGTCAATCTTAAGATTTAAAAAAAAACACTAAAGAGGCATGTATGACAGGACACTACCAAAACTCTGATTGTGAGTTCAAATGGTGGCCAAATATGGTAACGGTTGCAAACTTATTTTTAAAGAGAAATTTAGCAAACTAAGAATTGCCCAGCAGAACTACGTCTGTACACCGCTTATTATGTGCTTTTGTAGTTATTTTTCCTGAGACCTTGTCGTCATGTATGGATCCAAATATTGAAGTGAAGGAGCGATCTGTCTCATCGATCGATATGTATATATAGCAAGCATCATGCCTAGAAACTATTACGTACTACTCCACAGGTACTACTAGCTCGTTCCAACTGCATTTATACATTGCCATATGTCACCTCCTCACCTTGTCTATACCACACGCACTATCATGTGAAAGAAATAACAAACAAACAACCCAACACACCAAGTTTCTGGGGCCTCCGCATAAAACAAGCCCAACATCTCAATCAACAAAGTCAACAGAAGCAACCGAGATCTAAGGCTGCTTGAATTCCGTGATGCATTGTATGCATCTCTCTCCCTCTCTCTCTCTCTTCTTTGAGATGAGATAGATGCTACTTATGATATTCCCGTATACATGTCTATAGGATTTGTACCATGAGTGATGTGATGTCTACAGGACTACAGATAATATATAAGCACTATATATATATGAAAATTATTTTCTACTCCTATTACTCCCATGTGTATATCTCTATGTAGATGGAGTATATCATCATACTAGACCATCTAGGGTACTATGTATGACAAGTATGTATGTATACTTAGAGTATATGGTTATACTTATTTTATATATGCTACTATCATAGAATTATATAATATATTAAAAAATATGTGCGCTTTTGAAATTTTTTTCATATAGTAAAGATATGGAGTATCTTAATGTTAGTATGTCAACATACCCAAACTGATAAATGAATATGTACACGTACGCAATGTGATTTATTGATTATGGGAGTAACTACTCCTAGGAGTATAAAAAATGCAATATATATATATATATATATATATATATATATATATATATATATATATATATATATATATATATATATATATATATATATCTATATATATATATATATATATATATATATCTATATATATATATATAGAACTACTACTTTGTAGCTGGCTTATATATATATGTTGTTCTGCAATCTAGTGTGAGGTTATATGTACTAGTAATGAAGTACAACGACAAATTGGTCCCGTTCGCTCGGAGGAATTTGTGAGAGAAAAATACTGTTCCGGATGAAAAAAAGAAGCGAATCAAGCCGAGTTTAAGGGCACGCGAACAGAGCCATTAACGGTCTTGATGGACAGTGACAACTATCTGTATTTATTTCAAGTCCTTTTCAAGAAAAGGAGAAACATGTATGTATCTATGTATGATTAAGAACTTTATTTCTTAGGTTCTAGTGCCGGCCATCGGCGTGCTGGTTGACAATACGGGACGGCTGATAATTTTTTTTCCCAGCAATTTCACCATCGCACGTACGGCTTCTCTTGATTGGATGGTAATAGTTAATAGGATCCACAAACACTTTCAGGGTATCAAACATAAAATACTGAGTGCCTTACAATCAACTTCTTACATATTTCTTGCCAAAACATATGAACCTATGTATTTAATCTTGTTTGTATGACATGTGGGTCCTGTTTGGCACAGCTCAGGTTCACTAGTAAAGCTGTTTTTTTTTAAAACAACTTCATGAGCAGCTTTGTAGGTGAAGCTGAGCTGTTTTGGAAAAATTATTTGGCAAAACAGATTCACCAATAGCTTCATGCATTGATAAGAGAGAGAAATAAGGGAGAGAGCTGGGATAAGCTACTTTTTTCAGCTTTATCCCAACTCATGACTTTGTGAGAGGAGGAGAAAAATAATTTCACCCATGAAGCTATTTTGAAAATGGGTATTTGGCAAATAAAACAGTTCACAACAGCCCATGATACTATTGTGAGCGGTACCAAACATGCCTAGAGCCATGTATGTGTAGAGGAGAAGGAGATGAGGCGTGTCCATAGCTTGCTAGCCATAGTAGACTAGTTGTCAGTACTCAGTAGCAGCTAGGAGTATTACTAGTGGTTGATGATGGTTGGTGGCCAAACTTCAAGTCTTGGACAAAATACATGCAGGGGAATGCACGATGGTATTCAGCTTCATATGTTGCTGTCTCCGTGAGAAACACTGGACAAATCACTCAAAGGGAGATGCGTGAGTAGTTAGGAGCTACCTGGTAGTGCTACTACCTTCTAGAATGCACATGGTGCCAAAAATAAGGAAAAAAACAACACTAGATGAAAACAAGTAAACTTTAACACAAGCCATTAATCAATGTATTATATCTCTTCCTCTAGAGGGTATTGAGGTGTGGTTATCTGTTCATGGACCGTCGGATCAACAATTCTGCTTGTTCTTCTATTTGCATGCCTGTTCGCTTGCTCGTAAACGATCGTAAATTTCCAGCCGGGAATAGTGTTTTTCTCTCACACCAAACCAGCCAGCAGTAAATAATCCACGATACGATACGGCCTCCCGAACAGGCTAGTCCTCTGCTACTAAGTATTTTATTTTTATCATAGGTACCTCATTTTGTATGTACCAGATTGGTGAGAGCATCACATTGTTTGTCTTTTATCCGCTGCAGTGCAGCAAGCACGTTGCTTGTCTGAACTTGGAGAGACCATTACCCTAAACAAACCAAGCTCCTTGTCATTTGCTCATAGATGCAGTGAACAAATCATCCATTCAAGAGAGTAGATATTTAACTAAACTATTTTGATTTCAGGTATGGAAGGTTTAGTGGAGCACATTTGTTTTGTTGTTGTCTTGGCAGTGAGATGTCCTACTGTTACCTTTATGGCTTGCTGAATTGGAAAATATATCTTGTAGCCATTATCCTTCCATGAAGAATCTGTTAATCAAGTTTCTCCAAGTGCTGTTGTGTTGTCCATTATCAATTTGATGCAGTCTATCTAGTATTAAGGAATTCTTGTGCATGTTTTTTTATTTAATACATAAATATTTAGTACTTCGCATTGTATAAATAAATATTTTTGTGCTAGATGGACCAAACTATACTTCTGTTTATTTCCTGTACCATGCATGTTTGAAGTGCTCTTATATGTTTATATAATTAATTTGATGTGGTGGTGTAGACCAAGGGGGAAAATACTGCACATTATTGTTGTGTGTGCGTGTGTGTGTGTGAATATATAATTATATAGGCATAATTGTTTCTTGTAAACAAGTTTTTTTAATCTTCATTTCAAATCAACTAAATCTCCTCTGCCTTTTCTCCTTTACAAACATTTAATGCTCCATAATTTTGTTCATATATGTTGTACCAGGAATGACTATATTTAGTAAGTTTATTTGTGTCTTAATATGTGATATTTATGTTAATGGAAAAATAAATTCTTATTATGATGTTCTCAAATCTCTGCAAACACAATGTAGAGACCTATATAGCTAGCTCTATCCATTTGGAATCCAGAGTTGAGAGTCTCAAGTTATATAAACTTAAGTAGCTAGGGGACAGTGAGCAACGTGTTGCATGCTGACATACAGGGCAAGTAAGATTTGAAATAGTATCTATGGTGAAATTTTAAATTTACAGAATGTCTTGGTTTACACATAAATTGTGATGGAGTAGATAAGAGGGAAAGGTTCAAAGCTACTGCCATTTTTCCCATCCCCTATAACTAGTAGACTAGGAGTGCTTCTAGACAATAATGTAAGTAATTAAAATATTTTTGAGTTAAAAAAGGTTAGTCTTAGATCCTTGTTTCAAGACATACACAACTTACAAGGTCATCATCTTGGATGTATGCACTTATTGTATTGGAAGAAAGAGAAGAGAAAAGGGGGAGTCATTTGCTTTGTTTCATGCCCAAGGAGCCATCTCTGGCTGCTTGCACTGCACAGGGCTCAACCATATGGGAGCCCTAAATTCATGTATTTTGATGGATCTGTCACCTGGAGCCTCAACATTTCAGCCAGCCTCAGTATACAAACAAATGCATACGCCCCAATACAAGCCAAACAGAACGTGTCCAATGGGGAAAAGGGCCGTTTGGGAGGTACCCCCTGATCCCTTCCCTACAAAATCCTAATAACAACGGTTATTTGTGCATAAACTGTTTCGTGTATAATGTATAGGCATGATGTGGTTACTAAATAAATTGTGCCAAGTCTTCAAACAAACATGAACGAGTTAAGTAATTTTTAAATTCCATTGACTTAAATTAACTTGTTCCATATACTGCTTACAAAGAGACACTATATAGTGAAAAAATTTACGGCACTAGGAGAGTACCGTCCGATGAATAGTTTCCCACAATATCTTTGATGAGTCAATATGCATGAAGATCCCTTATTTAAAATCTTCAGATGCACTCATCCCTACTAATAAGAGAAATAAAAAGGAGTGAAAATCTTGTCTGAAATGTCCTCAGAAAGGGGAAAATGTGACGATGGATTGCATTGGAGAAGCAATCCCTGTGGAAGCCTGCACACCAATTGCAATAAACAAAGAGCCACAACCAAATGCTTCCACATAACCAAAACATTAAGAAAACCGTTGCAGATATCAAGGCCTCGATCCCCCTTCTTCCCAGGGTGTTGTCTACTCTGTGGCAGCAACTCCATGGATCAAGGTACCATTGTGCTATCTGTTTATAAATGCTGCTAGTACCTGACTGTATATAGTGTTTAGGAAAATGGGATTAGAAACAGGTGAGACTAGCAAGTTGCATTCTTCCTCTTGCAGCCACTTGCTATTTCCCTTCCTTGCATTGTCTGCCAGCCAAGGCACGGCCAGCGCCAGTCGAACTAACAACATGCAGCTTGTTCGGTTGGCTTGTTCGTGAAGAAGTACTGCTGGCTGGTTTGTGTGAGAGAAAAATACTGTTCCGGCTGAAAATTTACGATCGTTTACGACAAGTCACAGCCAAACGAACAGGCTGATGGTGGGTGGTATAGACATATATACCGC